>NC_057786.1:1208720-1271184 GCF_014825855.1 Bombus pyrosoma | reverse complement strand
ACCTGTTCCACGTTAAGTGCAATTTCTTCTTAACGCCAGCTCGGTATTAAGACTTGTTCGTGGCGTTGCAAATATAAAAATGGTCTTAATTCAATTAGGATCAGTTTTATATTTGCAATGTTTTCAAATAAATCTAGGATTGAACAACTACAAAAATTCTTTTTTACTCTGATTGGTCCCGTAAAAGAGACATTCGAAAAGCAGCGCAGACTTCCACGCTTGGGTACCTGTTCCACGTTAAGTGCAATTTCTTCCTATCGCCAGCTCGATATTAAAATTCGTTCGTAGCATTGCAAATATAAAAATAGTCGTAAATCGCGCATTAAGCGACTAGGCAGGAAAAGCTATTTTTATTGCGATTGATTTCGACATTGGGAAAACAAAGTGGAGTTTGCGTATTTGGCCGGTTTCCTTTATCGCGACCAAAGTGTCGGCAAAAATTTTGCACCATGCGTCCCGCAGAAATTAGATCCGGCTAGAAAATGTGGCGCGTCGCTAATTAATCTCGTTTTCATCGACAATGCTCGTCACCGGTGCGTCCATTCACCCCTTGCAACACCACCCTCTCGATCCGTGTATCCGTCAGCATTTTACATTTTTGGAAATGCGCGCCGCGGCAATAATTACGGGCTGGATCTATTTAAAGGCCGCGCTGATATCGGCGCACGCAACCGTAGTGTCCGTGCACAGTTTATACGCGCACCACATCGACGTGGAAATTGAACAATTCCCGTTACCGCAAGGCACACAGCGCATTATTTATCCCGGATAATAATGAATTGGTTCGTCAACGAGAATACCTGCTTTCCAGCACTGGCTTCCATTTACGCGTTCCATCGCGTTCACTTCCCTTCCTTTCTCTCTTCCTCTCTCCCTTTCTCTCTCACTTGTACGTTCGCTCTCTCTCTCTCTCTCTCTCTCTCTCTTGCTCGCCTCTCTTTTCACCCTCGTTTCAACCCTCTCTTCTGTCCCACCCTGTTCCCTCTTTCCACGGATATCTACCTCAAACGGTAGTATAACGTTGTCCTCTCGCTTTGGTATACGTATACAGGGTGTTCCTTGGAAGTGGGACCAGCTGACGAATACAGCAAACTCTGAGAGAAAGCACTGCAACTTTTACGTTTTCACGTTACGATACAGTCGAGTCAGCTACGACACTACCTGTGGCATAGACACGAAGTGGCATTTCGAAGATAACCTTGACTCTTTATCGGAAAAGGATTTGGGCAATCTCTTTTATCGCCACTTGCAGAGACTTGTAAACCAACCGATTTTTGTCGCAACTTCTCGCCAGATCGATGGTGCTTGGAAAATTGTTGAGGGTGTTACGCGGTATCATCGATAATCTGAAATTAACAATTTCTCTAGTCGTATTTTTAAACGGAAGGACGACTTTTCGGGATTAATTCTGTTCGCGATTTTTCAATTTTTGTATCTCTGTTCCGTATCTTCCATGAGTTTCCATTTTATTGCCGATCGTACTAATAAACATAGCCAGTCGATGTCGAGTAATTTTTCGTTTCTCCTACATTTTTGTCTAAATTTTGCTTTGCTCAGGTGAATAAAGGTAACATGTAGCCGTGAAAGCTGTTGCATGATATTCTACAGATATGAGAGGCTCTTCATGAATTTTGCGGGGTTTGTTAGAACGCACCAACCTGAAAGAAGCTGCGTGCACTTAAACGACCCAGTATGCGGACCACGTCAGTCAACGAATAAAGTTGCAGACACAGAAGATTAATACGATTATGAATAAATATTCTATCATATTAGTAGCTTCTATGTTGATATTTAAACAGTCGATTTTTATCTATATTTTTATGAGGAATTTAAAGATGGAAAGATACGTAGAAGACGCGTGATGCTTTCGTACGATGCTCATACTTTGACAGTGTGTGAAATTGGTCGGAGATGGGCGAAAATTTCGTAAGGCAAACTTAAATTGTTTTGAGTAGTGCGTCGCGTGATGCACGTGCTTCCTTCGGGAACACTTGGCGATTCAAAGTTTACATTCCTTTTTACAAAATTACGAATTTTTTATTCTCCAACCGATACATTTTTCTCTGCAAAAAGGCATTCAGACATTCAGCTCTTGTCTTTACTCCAATTTCGTAGAATTTAGCATCCGAAAGGGAAGAAAACCTCCGTCCCTTTGCCTCTCATTCCGCGTCCCTCGTGCCACTTTTCCATCGAACGTATAAAACAATCGATAAAATAATCGTCGTCAACGTGTGATTTCTTATTTCAACATTACGCCACGTTAATATCTTTTTCTTACGGAAAATCAAATGTACATAATTCCACCAAAAAAAAAAAAAAAATTGTAGCGGCCCCAAAGTCCTCAGAATGCCTCCTCGCTTAATTAAAATCTGTAAATTGAACGCCTCCCAACGAATCCTTCTATCTTCTACCGTTCTGCAGTTGTATGAAACACCCTGTATACGCTGCGCCGCGGAACCAACCCTCGCGACAGTCCGCCCTGTCTCGTTCTGTCTCTGTTGGTAGCACCGATGTCTGCAATTGTCAGTGTTTACCGCGTACATATTATCGTGATGACGTTGCGGCGTTATGGCGATCATACGGCAGGGGATTGAAAAACCGTGGAAACTTGCGTTCGACTGTTTGCGTCTGGACCGACCGGACGCGGATTTCCGACGGAATTATAATTATTACGATGAATCGGTGGAACGTTGCAACGTTCCCTCGTTCGATGGCCGATGCACCGCTCGACGAACAACCGTAGAGGAAACGTGGATGGAACTTGTCGTCCGCGAGCGACGGTTCTTATCCATCCGGGCAATCGTCTTTCCACGTTTAGCAGGCAAAATGGGTTGAAGATACCAGCAGTCGTTCTTTGGGTTAAAAAATGGCTCTTGCATCTGTTGCAAGACGCGTGGCTGATATTGCTTTTATTCGACCGATAAACAAAAGGAATGCTCAGGATCTTTTTTTGAGGAATCTGCAGATGCTTCGTACGTCAGGTTGTTTAAATTGTTTATTTACGTGGAAGCGTACGGCGAAGCCTGGCACCTTGTCGCGAAATTAGACCTTTCGTGTATCGTGTGAAATGTAAATTATTTTTTTGAAGGACTGTCAGTGGCATGTAGTATCTTGCTGAGGGATTAGCGGATGCTTGGGACATCATTTGGAAGGATTCTTTGCCGCCTTATCTGTAGCTCGACAAGCAGACAAGTCGCTTATTATGATAAACTGGTCGTGTGATGTTTAAAGATGGTCCCACGATGCTTAACGCATACGGGTGCCAATCTGTGCGCCTTGTATCGGCTTTGAAAAACGAATTTCATCGCCTGACGTTCTACGGTAGCCGTAACGAGGCGTAGAATCGTCGCGAAGTCTCTTTATTTGCCACCTCGTAGCTAATTAACATGCTGTCGCAAGTGAGCAAATGTGCACGTACGTTGCAGCGTATCTTATTAAGCGACAAGAAACAACATGTAACGCAGAAGGTAGAAAGACGCAAGTCGAGCAGAAGCAAGGGAAACGGACAGAGCAGCGGTCGGCGAAAGACAACGGCGGACAGCGGAAACAAAAGCGGGACCAATAAACGTCAATGGAATGAAACGTCAAAGAGAAAGAGCGAGAGGAACTACGGCCGCAGGAGAAGACGCGAGAGAGGAGCTGGAGCGCGCAGGCCACGTCGCTCGGATTCGATGCATAAGAACGAGACAGGGAAAGAGAGGATTATAATATAAATGAAGGCACCTTACCTTCGTTTCTACCTGCTCCGTCAGCCAGTTCAACGAGGTTGCAACGAAGAGATCTACCATGGGACAGGGAGGAAGGGGGGCGCGATCAAGAGAAGTAGAACGAAAGAAGGAGGAGGGTGCGATCGGCGAAGAGTCGCAGACAAGAAGAGGGCCCGACCAAGAGGTCGCCAGAGAGGAAGGGGCGAGAGGGAAACGGAACGAACGAGAAATAAAGAAGGGGTGAGCGCGTTGGTCGGGCAAAAGCAAAGAAAGTAATGCCGCGTGTACGCTCGAAGAAGAAACGTGGTTTCAGCGAAGAGAAATACCCATCGGTTGAACGAATTAATAGGAAAACTGGTCTCTACCCTTTGTACGCCCTACGCCAAAAGACGACGCAGACGACGAAGGTGTCAGTCGTTTAGGAAGCGCGCAGCATCGCTTGAATATAAATTAGCGTTATAGTCTTTGGGAAGCAAAATGGTGAAGGAATTACTCGTTGCGTAAATTAAATTCATAGGAAAATTGTTTCCCTACAGGAAAAAATGATACACCCGGTAGCCGGTACGTTAATAGGAAATTTGCTTGAAAAGTGGCGGAATGTCGAAGACGTACAGAAAGCGGAAAGGATTGCGTCTGAACGTAAATTAGTCTGTGGGAATGATGCAAAAGTGTACAGAACGTACATACAGTGCGAACTATTTGGTAACCAACCACGTTACCAAAATTGCAGACGCGGACGCTTGCAACGCTGCCAACAGCTCCGGTACAATCACCTAATGATTGTCGCGAACCGATATCGCGTGGAAAATGACGAAAGGCTGTGGGCGATAGATTGGTCCAGAAAGAGGAGGAAACAAAGTGCGCAATAAAGGACAACGCCAGAAAGAGGCAAGTGCGAGACGAACGAGGGATGGAGGCTTTAAAAAAGCGGAACGCAAGGCACACAGGGGCAGGAAAAAGGGAGGAAGATAAATGGAGAATCGAAGGGTGAACGTGGAGGACGCGCGTGGAGAACGTGAAAGGAAGGAAGGAAGGAAGGAAGGAAGGAAGGAAGGAAGGAAGGAAAGAAGGAAGGAACGAAGGGGCAGAGTTTGCAGGCTGGTTAGAGAGGATGAGAGCTGGTACCCGAAGCCGTTGGGGGCTAGAGAGGCAGCAGAGAGAAGGGAAAAAACAGTGTGGCGGCAGGTGAAGTGGGACGAAGGGAGGCAGAGGAGAAAACGGTGAAAAAGAGAAAGACGCAGGCGAAGAGGACGCTGTACTGATGAATATGACAGATTATAATTTTACGGCGTGGGTGGTGTGAGAAGGAGACAGCTGGAGAAGCTGGTGGTGCGCCGGTCTAACGCTGGCTCGGAGGAGGTGGCCGTCGTCGTCGTGGCCGATGGAGGTGACGCTCTGGAGGTGGAAGTCGCCAGGCGGAATGGAGGTGCCCGAGAAGAAGGAAGGGAGATGAGATGGCAAGTGCTGTCAAAGCAAAAAGGACGGGGATGGAAGGGAGAGCGCAGGGTTAAGTCGCGCTCGTGACTCTTGACGTTCCGACGCTGCAAATGCCTCTACGGCTCTTCTACGGAGACCGTGCGTTCCGCTTCCGAGCCACGGAGCCGGCCCGATCGACGCGTATCATTCTTTATCCCGCCGTATCGACGATCACCGACGTCGGGGCTGGAGCGAATCCCTCGCGCGGACCTGCTCGATCAACCCCTTCGTCGACTGTTCGTTTCTTCCGCCTTTACGCTCCGCAGCGGCCTGTTTCGACGTTCCAGCCGGACACGAGTCGCAGCCCTCGCAGCTCGTCAACAGTTAGGTGAAAATGTTTATTCTTTGCTTGAAAAACTCGCGTCTGTTTGTCTTCGAGGGTGTTTTAAAATCGCAATTAGTATTCTGGCTTCGATTTTCGTTCCTAAGAGCAACTTACGTAATTGTTCAGAGTTGCAAATATTTGCAATTATAACTTGTCGATATATTCCCTGTGGAGAAAGCGGAGCAACACGGCACAGCAATTTCTAGGTTTCGCGAGCTTTCTCAATACCTAGAGCTTTTCAAGGCTAACGGAAAATTTCCTCATTTTTCGTGATTTTATTTCATTTTTGTCTCTCGTCGGAAATTAAAATACTCGCGGCTGAAGCTTGAGGTTTCTCTTGTCCACCCGGTATAGCATACATATTATACAAGTAGTATAATATAATTAACAAAATTACGAAGACGATTCATTTTCCCTCCAATTTTACGCACTACCGAGGTGCAACTTTGATTGCTACATCTGGCTAATTGATGATCCGAAACTCAATTAGGCACGTAGACAATCCAGTTTCGACTGCCACGTTACAATATACGATATTGTAAACGAGTAATTACTTAACGATTGTTCGACGCCACTGCACCTCTACGCCACTTTCTACGCGACACACACACACACACTGTGTTCAATTTTTCCTAGATCTATCGGGGTTAATTCAACGCAGTTGTAACCTGCTACCGACAGCCTCTGTTCCTCGCATGTAGTTAGCCTCCATAGCTAAAATAAACGTAATTACACTGTCTATATATACTTTGTAATCTTGAATTTGTCAGAATCCTTGAGAATTCCAACAAACTGCGAAACTAATTATCTTGCTAATCCAAATTTTAGTTGGAATATTCTTCGTCGCCAAACGAGTAGCTTTTCCCGAAGAAAACGAAAGAACGATACAAATAAACGTTAAAAAGTATAATTAATTAACTGGCAGGAATTTCCACGAAAAGCGATGAATCTGTAGGATCTTTGTAGCTAATTAGGATAATAAGAAGTGAAGATAAAAGAAGCAAACTACAAGCGATTATTAGAATATCTTAATTATGTCAGTAGTTGGAGTCACAGCAGGGTCCACTGTTTTCTCAAGGAATTATCAGGTTTAGTAACGTCGATACTACCAAATATTGGTTATATTAATTGATAAACGGCTTAGCTGTAGCCGAAGTGCACGAATTGCCACCAGCATCTTTTTAAATAGCCCTTTACCCAGCTGTGGCCGCCGTTTTTTTTCAAGGGATTATTACATTTCGTAATAATTGGCTTTTAATACGCCAGAGGCCTCGGCCACGCGGCAGCTACCGGCCACCCATTAGAACACCCAAGTAAAACGGCGTTAGACACGGTTGGCACGTAATGGGTGATGGTGTGTTATTGACACACACTCACAAACAGATGGAATGAGGAGGACGAAATGAAAAAAAGGAATTAGCGACGGATAAGAATCTGAGCATAAAAGAGTAAAAACGCCAAAATATGGACTGAGGTATTTGTGGGAGAAAAATAAGGTCAGACACAACACAGGCAGGGGGGGAAAAGAAAGACAGAGCGAAAGAAGGGAATTAAGTGACAGATAAGAATCTGGATATAAAGAAACGAAAATGACAATATACGAAGTGAAATATTCATTGGACAAAAATAGCCCGAGCTTCCCTCGAAGCGCCGAAGAAAAGCCACACTCACCCGCATACATACATACACACGTACTCCTCCTTCTCTATACGTGGGAACCGAAATCGAACGAAGCACACGTTACCGGCGTAAAAACGCCTTAAGAATCGCAACCGCTGAAAAGTGCTTTCAATTTCGCGTTACAGTCGATAATTCCGCTAGAAACGCGAGGGGTAGCTGGAACGCTGGAATCGCGAAATGTTGCGGTTTAATGGCACGGGGAAACCGGTGACTTCTCTAACGACCATTATCACGGAGGGTCTGAACTGGACGAGCTAACAAGCGGAGCAGGCACGACGCTGGAGGAGGGTGCCGAGGTCGCGGTCGCGGTCGCCACTTCCGGCTCTTGGAGGCGCGTACGCGCCAGCTCGCAGACGCCGTGGGAACCGACTTCCTTCGCGGTATGCTCTTTTTCTTTTCCTTCTCTGGTTGCCGTGCGTGGTGAAAGTAAAGCGGCCGAAGGCGTGCGCCACTCGCTCGCTCCCGTACTTTCCTACGTGCACGCAACTCTTCCGCTCGTCCGTTTTCTTTTCTCTTCTTTCGCCTCCTTCCACCGTCGTCGAACGCCGCTCTTGCACCGGAAATCGATACACCGTTAACCTTGCCGGTTCTCGGCCAACGTGTGTCGCGATCCAACGGATCGATCTCTCGTGCCTTCCGATAGAAAATTCGATTTCGCGCGCGGCCTCTCGCAGGCATTTTAATCGTCGTTCTGGCGATGTCGCGTTTGCAGGTGCCAGTGCTCTTTTCGCGTTTATGTCAGTCGGCCGCGGTTGTTTGTCGTTCGGCGTAAATCTATTTGTTCTTCACTCGAATAGTTTGGCTAGTGGTTTAGGCTAATTCTTTATTCGCCTATTTAACTATTTTATTTGAGTATCAGTGTCGCTGTATCTGGCGTTTGCTACGCTCTCCGTAGCCGCTTTTTATTTATATCACGCGTAGTTAATAATCTATTTGTCTATCGTTAAGGCAGTTGATAAATAATAAAGCGTTTTATTTTTCCCCGGTTTATCGTAACTGTTTACGTGTTCTTTAAGTTCAAGTTTCCTATTGCATTTTCATAAAACTCAGGCGATAGCAGAGATTCTGCTACACGGAATTCGCATAACTTACGTCGGATGATTTAATACGATGCGATAGAATAATTACGTTAATATAATGGTATATTAAATGATTCTTTAATTTGTACCAATAGCGTGCCATAATTTATTATAATCAACGGTAGATATTAATTAATACTAGCATTAATTTAATCACGGTATACCATATCTCTTGTACTATTTTCGTATTTATAACGTACAGGTGCCTTAATTGCGTCCTTTTTGTTATCCTTCCTACGTTTCCATTGAATTTATAGGATACGTTCCGTAATTTCCACGCGGTTCTCAGTCGTCGCGGCTCTCCGCTCTCGTACTTGGACGATAATAACGATAAACGTTCTGGCCAGAACTATTTCATATCCATCGATTATAATTCCGTTAACGGAGGACCAAAGGACAGAGAAAAAATACTAAACAGGACTGCAGTAGGACTAATTGAATTGAGAACAATCATGGAGAAGAGAAGGGCAATACAAGACGAGGAGGAACGACAATAAGGAAGCATAACAGGGAGGCAAAAGCCCAAAAGTTGCCATAGTTTTAGAAACAATATAATTAAGGCAATGCAATATAATGGAGTGGACAAGAGGGGAGCTAAATATACGAGAAAAGAGAGATAGACGAGGAAAAGTATTTGGGCAGATACGAGGGAGGAGGCAATAAGGTGGTAACGCCATAAAAGCGTCAATACGTAAACGAGATGTAAAGCAGAATGCTCGTCTGAAAGCGAAAGCTACGGACTAAATAATAATATTTTCGTATTTATAACCCACAGGTGCCTTAATTGTGTCCTTTTTTATTATCCTTCCTACGTTTCGTAATTTCCACGCGGTTCTCATTCGTCGCAGCTCTCCGCTCTCGTACTTGGACGATAATAACGATAAACGTAATGGCCGGAACTATTTTATTTATATCCATCGATTCATAATTCCGTTAATTGCATTAGAAACCTCGCGTTTCGAGCCTCGTCCAAGTGTTGGAATATTCTCCACGCGATTGTACGTGCGCGTATTTATTTCTTGCATGTGAATTGTAATTGGTAGCAACAATAATAGCATCGCCTATTTTACATCCCGTCAGTGTTTCTGCTCGTCGTCGGTTAAAAATCGATACATCGTTATCACTTGAATACTTAATGAACGTGTATTATAATTAACAAGCACAAAATGATGATTGCCGGCTGTTCGCCAACTGTTTACCGATCCTCCATTGATCAAATGATCGATCTCGATCGGGAAAATGGCCGAATCCCGGCCACTCGAGTGGCGGTCGAGCATTTTTGCGGCTACTTCGACTCCTGTTATTTAGTAACAACAGCGGCAAGAATACCGATAATAATAATAATAATAATAATAACAATAATAATAACATCGATTGTGTTATACCGTACAACTGACAGCGGACGCGAATCAATAAACAGAAAAGAGAATGTACGGCGTATAATTCAACGTTAAATTAGCGTTTCAGCAGGCAACTTTGCAGAATGGAAAATTATCCGCGTCTCGGAAAAGCGTTCGCTGTTCGTACGCTGTTCGATGGTGATAAAAACGTGGCACAAAGTGGCGGAGAAGGGCTGGCCGGAAGTAAAGTTGTCGGCCAGTTTCCCGTGGAATTAAGCGTTTATCGCGTTTCCTTAAATCTCGTTACACGTAGCACGCGGTAATTGTTCCTTAACGAAATGTAAACGAGTCTCTGTCGTGTAATTATATAAGTCGCCGCTTCGACTGCGATGATTTCCATCCGAGCCCGGCCACAAAGCTACGAAACACGGATTTTTTCCGCAACAAAAAGAGCTTGGAATTCAACCGGCGGCGAAGAGGAACCGGGTCGGTGCCTTCTCCCCGCGGCAAGTCCGAACGAAAAATCGAATATCCAAACCGAACGAAACGGCCGTGAAACGCGTCTAGTTCTTTGAGAGCCGTCAAAGTCGGCTGCCTGGAACACAAAACGTTACAGAGAAAAGGAAAAGAATATCGCGTACTCTGCTGTTTCTTCGCGAGTTCCGCCGCTGGTTTTCGGCGCGATCGGCTCCCATTGGCGAAATTTACTTCGCTTCGTTTTCTTCAATTCGCTGGTTAAACCGTCACAAGCGTTTGATACGATTAGCACAGTGCAGCGATGCATCGGTAAGATAATATGATAATATAATCGATAATAAAATACAATAGTCATGATATAATAATAAAACAATAAGAATATAAAAGCTTTATGACCGATACAACTGCTTTAATCGTGTAATTGCGACCGCCAACGATTTGGAGAACTTGGAAAACGATGTCATTGCTGGTTCGATCGCGGACGAACCAGGATGAGAAACACTGCCACGGGATTCGGTTGTTTAGTGCGAACGTCTCGGTAAAATCGTAGATTTTGGTTGATCGTAATCTGACAGTAACCTTGACCGCTTGCGTGAATCAGGCTTAAGTCAACGATCGACGTCATGGCCGAGATCTACGGATGATTAATGGCCTCGATAAAACGTCCGGACGAATTGTACGCGAGAAATCATTGCCAGGCTGTGGATTCTCAGTGAGATGATAAGTCGATTTGCATTTTGTCAAAAGAGGGAATAATGTTAGATGGAGAAGGAAATTCCGTAGCTTTTTCTACCTTGGTGAACACAATTTTCATTTCTGAAAAATGGGATGTTTTTAATGAATAAGCGAGACGAAATATAATTCCCAGTTTTTCTATGGTTCTTCTATGGTTTTCACCTTTGAAAGCTGTCGCAACTATCGCCAGATCTCGGTCACCCGAGCCTCAGTTTAGTTTTGAAAATCTTTGCTACTACGTTGGCAGAATCTCACTCGCCACGACGGAATTGTAATTAGTGGCTAATTAAACGAACCGTCATTGTACGAACGAAGGAAGAACAAGGAAAAGGTAATAAGGAAAATCAGAGAATTTCTCGATTAGGTGTACGAATTGCATGTATATGGACTGTTCGTTCCCCCGGTGAATTCAAACAAATGCAACTCTGCTATCTGAACAACAAGTTCTTTTAGCACCGTCAACGTCATTTTCATCGAACCGAGACGAGAAGAAGATGCAACGAGAAATATGAACTTCGTCGACAAGCTTCCTTCGTCGCGCGTGCACAGTGTACTCTTAGCTATATCGCAATCAGAATTTTCCTTCGATCCAATGAGAAAAATTCCTCTTTATCGATTATCAACGACAGAGAAACCGTTATCTTAACTGTTTCGCCAGGAAGATACAACGTATTGAATTAATGGAAAGAACGCATTATACCAAATTGTAAATTTGGAACAAGTTTTACAACACAACGAGCTTCGTTAAAAACGTACGTAGATAAACGACGTTACGTATACGCAGGATGGAAGGCGCAAAAGTTACAAATTTAAATATCGACAGTGTTAAACGCGTTAAAGAATCGTCAAAAATCGTACGTTGGAGAGGTAACGCTGTGTATGGAATATAAAATCTAAAACGCGCAGAATCTCTTTCTGTGCGCCTAATAAAAGAAGAAAACATAACCTTTTATTATGATAATGACGGTAATAGGAATTCCTGAGCAAGCAGAAGGACCGAGGGAAAATCGATAGACGAAAGGAAGGATAGAGAAAAATTATGATTGAAATTATTCGTAGCTTTCGAGTGAACTTTATTGCACCGACGAAATTGTTTCGTTCATTATACAGGAATTCCGTTGGAATTGCGAGTTAATTAATACTAATTCGGTGCTGATTCGCGAAAATTCTCGCTTAATTGTACAAAGCACTTTGGCTACTTTCGGCGCAATGAGTTTTCCGGTTTCGCAAAAGCCGGACAACCGCGAACCCGTTGCCTGCTAAATGAATTTTTATTTGGAAAAATCTACCTCCTTCGGATCCGCTTGGCCGCTGTTTAAATAATGTTCCTCTCGTCGAAATGTTGTTCGGCCATCGGGCTGCACGCAGCGGCGCACACGTCGCCGCTATTTTCCAGTCTGATTTCCGTTTCTGAATATTTCCCCGTGTTTTCCACTCGAGAAAGGCTAATGCGCTTCCTCGAGTAAATATCTTCGAATTTCGGATTTTTCGCCTTGGTTTTTTCATTTTAGCTTCCAACTCGACCGTAACGGCGCCAGTCCGCCAGTCGAGCAGCTAGCAAATTGCGAATCGAAACTGCGTGAACCTTCGTTGCTCGATGACAAAAGAAAATACGTACCTTGCACTAGGTTTTAATTGTTTTGCTCACCCCTGTTCACTAGAAAATATCGAACTATTTTCATCCAGTCCACCTACTTTTCTTTCTTTCTGCCTCCTCACTCAACAGCGTTGCAACCAACTGTTTGCCTACTTCCTCGAACACGAAGAGATTTTATAGCCATAGTCGTGGAAGACGCATCTTCGATAGTCACATTCGCCGATAGTCGCGTTAGCATACAACAACAAGCAACAACAGCCAACGCGAGTGGAATGGTCGAAGCTCGCTGCAAGCAATTGGTTAAACTGTGTGTCGATTATTATTGTGCCTAGCGTTGTCGATTAGAGCAGTTTTCGGTCAAAGTCGATCGAGTCTGGCGTGGGTGGATGGTTGTTGGTAAAAACATTGGCGGTGATTTCAACCAAGTGCAGAGAAATTACCCGCGTAGCCGGCTATTCCGCGAGATACATATGAGACAGTTACGTGAGAACCTCGATGCAAACTCGCTGGAACTGACAAAGAAGAAGCTGCTGATCGGACATTCTCACCACTTTAAGGTGAGACCGGTTGCATCGTGTGTGTTCATTCGTTCGAGACGAGATTTCTTTATTTGTCAGCCTTTACATATGCACAAGTACGATGATCGGGCTGACAGCGAAATTCTTCTTTGCATTTAAAACTCGCTACCAACGTAGTGTACGTAGTAACCTAATCTCTAACTTCTGCATACCTGGGTGTCTCGCGGGTACCCTAGTACTTGAGTATCTCAGATGTTTAGTTGAAATCTATAGCCTTTTATGTACGCACTAATTGCTTAGGTTCAAGTATATTAAACTAAATATTAATTAATATGAAGCGTATTAAAGCGTACTAAATTTGTATCATTTAACCGATTACCAATCTACACTTTATACTTGATAATACAGTAGCCTAACTTCCGATGTTATCCAGGTATCTCAGATGGTCTTTTGAAACCTGCAGCCCTATCTCTACGCACTAATTAATTAGTATATTAAATTTTGTACTGGTTCGTAATCGACCAGCAACAACGCGTGTGCTTTCTATCACATAGCAACAGTAGCCTAACCTGGAATCGAAAAGTATCAAAATTGTCGTGGATATTCGGATGTTTCACGAGATACTCTAGCAACTTTTGTACACGCAGTTGTCTCGCGGATAGTCTCTGCACGTCTCAGACTAGTCCAACATTCACCTGCTAATTAATTAGGTCTCGGCGTATTAAATGAAACATTAATTAGTATCAAGCCTATTAAGGTGTACTGAATTTGTATCATTTAACACTTTGTACTACGTAATGTAGTAGCCTAACTTCCGAGGTTATCCGGATATCTCAAATGCTCCGTTAAATTCGCTAGCCTTAATGTTTCTCTGGTTAGATCTCATGTCAGAAGTATGGAACTCAGCATAGAAAAGGTAAGATCTCTCTTATTGGAGGAGTTCAAGAGAAATTCCTAAGATTTCCAGCTTTCTCTAACTTGGTATTTCTATTGGTCATTGATAACTGCAATTATGAGTTCTTGGTGCTCCTAATAAGCTACCGTTTGCAAATCGAACAAAGATACGTGACGTTACTTTTCTTAATCATCAATTTCCATAAACCTTCCAAGAACAACACAAGCAGAAATAATATTCTTCGTGTCAACGATGTACGTTCAGGATACGGCTCTTCTCACCCGTTGTTCCCTACGTATTCCCTTAATTATGCCAATTGTTACGCTGACCGCCTCGACCCTTCTTTCCTGGAATAGGGTTGATACGTACCTTGCGTAGCCTCGTTATGTAGGTGGAGGTTTCACGTTGCTTCCGTATTTTTCAAGTTACGTTTCTTTGATTTTCCTGCGTATAATTGGACTGTGGCCTGTCAATAAACGGTATGATGATATATAAGCGAGTTTCTCAATCAGCGAGTTTCTTCCCACTGCATTTCGCGTTTCGTCGGTAGTTCCATCGACTCGAATATTTTGTACTTTGTGTTTTACTTTCTTTCAGCAGTTGCGATGACGAGCTTCCCCCGTATTCCTCTCGGAGGCTCGCGGAATTCCACCCTTCGAGAGGAGGAAATCAAACGACGATGCGATGGAATTTATATATTCGTGGATTTGCTGTAATGCAGCGATTGACAAGAGGATCGTTTCACTACGTGACATGGAACCGTGCAAGGTAATACAGAGTTTGCTGGCAGGCCAGGAGTAAGATCGTTCTCTTGTTTTGATTAAGAATATTCAGTTTTATGGAAGTTTGTTTGAAGAAGTTATAGGAATAAGTGGTGCTGATGATGGAGCATGTATGCATATTTTATCATCCTTGAGTCACTTTACAATGCACACAGAATAAGAACAGACTTATATCTGAATTTCAAAATGACATTATATCAATCGTTTACATTATATAACAGATATATATTATATGTTACATAAGAAATATATGTTAAAGTCTTACGTTACGCACTATAATTATTCCCAACGATGCTCCTGTTTCTAAGTTTCTGCCGGAAACGTGCTGCGTTATCCGTCCTGTCTGAAATTAAGAAAAGTCTACTTTTCCTCCGGAGGGAAAGTAAAATTCTAGAAAATCCACGGAACTATGTCGACCAGCGAGAGATAGCAGCGACGCGACAAAACCGTCAAAATAACGAGATTCCCGATGATTTTCAGAAAAGTACTGTGAAATACGGTGTGCCTGAAACGATATCGTCCTCTTTCCAGCAAAGTTACTCCGGTGAATCCTTTCGCGGAATCAATTCGAACCAGCACAATGTCTGGCTGATCGAGCCATTTGCACGCGTTCTCTGGTTCACGCTCGATTCGACGACAGTGACGGCGTGACCAGGAAAAGCGTGAATTAAACGAACGTAACAGAGACGACAAAAAGAAAGTGTGCGGAACGGCGGCGGATGGGCGGGGGTTGGTTCGCAACGCAACCCTCCTCGTCGATCGCCACGTGTAGTATCGCGAGGGACGGGTTGCTGCATGAGACGCGCGTACGTATTCCACGCGGGCCGTGCTCCTCGTATTAGTGAAATCTGCTCGGTCGCGCGAAATATAGTTGGCTGGCCTAGTACGGTGGATGGTATACGTCGAAAGCGTTCTCTGACGGGCACGAGCACATTTCCCGTGTGCACCGCTACCTACACACTCAGACAGCGGTGCCATTAACGCTACGATCGAGTCGTAAAGCACCACACACAGCCGCAGGCTGCTACTCCCACAGCCCCGCGCTTCCTCCGTACGTGTGTGTACACGAAGGGAACTAAATTTCCACGTTGCACGATGGAGCATTGCCCCTCGCGTCACATACACTCACGCCGTGAAACTGCGTGGATGTGACGAGGATGGCTGATTTCGCAGAGAGACGGGATAGAGAGGGAGGGTGAAGCTGGAGGGAAAGGGGTACGCGTATATAGGAATCCGTATGGGTGTGGACTATCATTGGTACCTCTACGTATATACACATATACGTGCATTCTATATGACGTATATAACGTATGTACGTATGTACACGTACGTATATGCTATGTGTGTATATAGGTACTTACATATATGTATGTATCTCTAGATATATGTATATATATATATATATATATATGTATATATATAGTAGCCGCGTTAACACGTACGACAACCCTCCCCTATTTTCCGCCGAAGAGGGGAGCTCTCTGGCAGCACCCCCACCAGACTGAAATCTACTTGTGCCACCCCTTTGGCCCACCCTTCTCTGCTGCTCGCTGTCTCGTTCATCCTGCCACTCCGTCTCTGTTCGCCGGTAACTATATAGATCGGTCGTTCTCGTCTAGCTCGGGGAATATCGGCGAACCTCGTCCTCGTTGCTCCTCGCGTTATCCAACCCTCCTGGCCAGCAGTTTCAATTTGTTATTTTTACATCATTTTACCCCCTTCCTCTCGCCGTAGACCACCATCCACCCCCTCGGCTTGGAATCTTCTCTTTTCGTCCGTCTCCCTTCCGCTTCGCCTCTTCTCTCTCGCTCTCTGTCTCTTTTTCTCGGTTTCCACCCTCACCATGAAACCACCCTCCCCTCTATCTTTCTCGGTTTTTCTCTTTCCAGCATCAGAGTGTCCTCGTCGCTTTTCAAACCCGCTTTCTCCCCGTTCTTCCCACCCACCCCACCCCCCAGTTCCCCTTGTTCCTGACAAGAGAGAGTAGAGTCAGAGGGACGCGCTTTAATTGTGTAGTTATTATGTTTTCTGGAAGTTTTAATTATGTCGGCCGGCGTGCTTAGATCGTCCACACTTTCCACGCCTCGTCGATGGGCCGATTACGAAAAACTTTCACGCACACGCTGGCACGAACGGGGGTATACGTGAGGGGTCGTTTTCCGAAATGCGATTTCTCTACTTGCGCAGGACCAACTGGGCCGGTTGACTGAATATTTTAACGCTCGTTCACGACCGCTTCGTGCGTCTCGTCGTAAAGCGTGTCCCGCTCACCTTCTCCTCTTGATCCAAAATGAGAAGAGCCGGTTGATCGGAGGGGAACGTGATTTGGTCGAAGCCGGAGCGCACGTGCACTACGTTGGGGACAAAAGTTTTCCAAAGGGAACACCCGGGTGGTTCTACGCGTTACGACACGCAGATACTCCGTATAGATTTTTGTGAAATAATTTCTTATCCGGCAAATTCTCACCGTTATCTCTTCTTCGTCGTTGTTAGCCTACGGTTTCTCCAAACACACTCACCTCACTGTAAATTTACAGTATCGAGTTGCAAAAGCTTCGTTTCCACGCACGTGTTTGTGGCGCGATTTCCTTTCAAAAATAATCCTGGACGTTGCCAACTTATTCATAGAATCTTTCTACGGTATCATCCGGGCGAGACCGAGTCTTTGGTCGATCTACAGTTTTTCAAAAAGAAGAGACACGGGGGAAAGGGGCGACGGAAAAGGAGGATAAAAAAAGTCCGTGGAAATCCAATAGGCGCCGCCGATCCCCTCCCATCCCTTGGAACACCTTAGGCAGCAGCAACCCTTACCGTAGAGCCTCGAGCGAGCGAGCGAGCAAACGAGGGTGGGTTGCGCGCGCACGTATCGATCCATGGCCAGCAATCGATCGATCTATATATATACATGTATATATAACCCCGACGTGTACGTACACACGTAGGACACGAGGCACGTACATGCATACACGCGGCCACACACGGACCCCTACGGGTCAGGAACGTGGTCGTGCGTGAGCGTGTGTGTAAGTACGTGTGTACACGGTGGTTCGAGCGTGTCTCGTATATATCGTTGGTTCGATCGATAGTTGGTGCCCAGCCAGTCGCATGGTAGGTGCTAAAGGACGAAGCCAGCACGACCTACGCAAGGTCCTTCGAACACGTCCATTGGAATCATCAATCCTCTCGATCTTATTCCGATCGTTGGCTCCCCGCTGCGAACCGTAACAGGCAAGAGCCTGTTCGCCACCGCTGTCCCTACCCCCCTTTTCCTTTTTCTTTTCCTCTTTTCCTCTTTGCCCCCGTTTCTTTCATCACGGATCGCTCGTTCCACGGCGAATTTTTCATCGTTCCTTTTTACCCTGTGGCCTACGTACGATACCCTGTTCGTATTGTATTCCCTTTGCAAGATTCTTCTGTTTTTCTTCCCTTCTTTCTTTCTCCTCCTATTCCCCGGATTCCATTGTTCCCCTAATCCCGTCCACCTCGTTCCCTTCCCTCCTCTCCTCGTCTTGCGACCTTTCGTTTATCTGGATGCTCCGCCACTTTGCTGAATTTTACATGTTCCCTCTCGGACGCGCTCCTTTTTTCCTCTCCCTTTGCGTACTCTCCTTCGGCCAAACTTTTTTGCCCGCCGCGCCATCCGTCCTTCCGGTTCTCCGTTCCCGTTTCTCCCGGTTTAATCTTCCGTCCGCCTCGCCCGACCCCTCTCGCTCCGTCTCTCGCGCCAGTTTTCTCTCCGTGCAGTTTTTCCAGCCGGTTCTCTTTGATTCCCGCTGTCTTTTGCCGGCGCGGCCTTTCGACAGACATTCGTAGTCCCCCTCCACGTCCCGCCATTTCGCGCGTCCCTTTATACACCCCCCTGTCGTCGTTCTACTCCGCGAAAATGTCGCCCCTCCCTCTCTTGTCCACTTTTTCATCGTGCCGGCATCTCCTCTCTCGACGGGTCCTAACAGCGGTAGAGCGCACAGCGTATTCTCCGCGTCCTTCCAGCTTCGTTCGTCCTCGACGCACACGAGGGACGGGATTTCAAGCGTGGGTGTAGTCGCGCGTTAGAAGCGCCTCCTATAGGAACGACGGCGAAAGAAGAACCAAGTAGAAGGTAGAATTCCCCGTCTCTTCCTTCGTCGAACTTCCCCCGTGCCGCATCGTGTATCTTCTCTCTCCGGAGCATGCCCCACCTTCCACTCCCAATTTAGACACGCTTCTCCCTTCTGTCAAAGCGAGAAGAAGCTCCCACGTGTATCCACGGACACACGTTAGCCAGCTGCGTGTTCCTCTATGTATATAGCGACGCTCTACCGCGCTCTATACGACGAGAGCGTATAGCGCACGAGCGCCGCACACGGCCATATATTTAAATAGATTTATGGGAATATACGTGCGCGCGCACGTATAGTTCCCGGTAAGTCCGTTGATTTACATCGCGCCGAAAATACACCTTGTCCATTACGGAATCTCCGCGCGTTTCGAGATAAATACTTATCCAGCGAAATTAAAATCCCTCCCCGCAGCAGCAGCCGCACCGTGTGGTGCACGAGGTAGTATAGCAGCGTGTAGAAGAACGGAGGAACCCGGCACCGCTGAGAACGACCAAGCTAGCTAGCTAGCGAGCAGGTAAGTGGAAGAGAGAGGGCCGCGTTAATGCTCGGACACGATTTTGCGTCCTCCACTCCCTTTTCCCTCTGTCTCTTTTTCCCCCTGCCTTCGTTCGTTCTTCCTATCTTAGACTCGCGTCGCAGAGTATCGCACTCCTGCTTTTCCCTCTTTCTACGTTCGAACGCTCCCCGTCCCACCTACCCGCTTCTACCTCCCTCTCTCTGTCCGCCTGTTTTTCTGTCTCCTGAAACCAGCTATTGCCGCGCGCGCGTATCTGCCGTACACGGAGGTCGGAGAGAAATAACAGAGTAAGCGAGAGGGATGAGAAGTATTACGGCCGGCTGGGGCAGGAGACGCGAAGGGGGCGACGGAGAGCGAGAAAAGCGAGTAATGGACGGATCGGGCGAGTGTGTTGGTGCGAGAGTCGAGGGAATGGGACTGGGAAACGAGGACGAGGCGATGCTTGATACGCGAGCGAGAGAAGGACAGAGCCAGGAGAGAGGAAGGCATTCGAAGCACGAACAACGGAGGGAACGAGACGAAGCGAGCGACGAGGACAGACAGAGAACGGCTACGAAATAGCTGTGGAACGAAGATAGATGTATGGTGGAGACCTAGCGAGCAAGGAAGAACAGAGAGAAATGACAGAGGCGAAATGAAGAGGGTGGAGAAGGAGGGCGAATAAACGAGTGGGCGGTGGTGCGACAGAGATATAGACAAGGTGGATGGAACGAGATAGATAGAGACGGGAAATGAAAGAACTGGTTGGACGAGGATCGAGATCGTTCTCTTCTTCTTTGCCTCCTTCTCTTTCTTGCTGCATATTCGAAGCGAACAACGCGCAGCCTGGCTGTGTGCGCGCCCGCGCACCTATATTTCTCTCTTTCTCTGGTCTTCCAGCGTCGTTAGACAGGCTTCGCCGAAGTCCCTCTCTCTGAAATATCTCTCCGAGAATATTATAGAGACGGCGATGGCGGTGTTGCCTGGACTCCTCGAGAACGATGCTGTGCCATCGCGTCTGTGGATTATTGTATTATACGCCGGCTAGGAATTTTTTTCGCGCCACGATACAGCGTCGCCCAGCGCGTCTAGTACCTTTCTAGGGTCTTTTTTTTTCCTAACCGTGATGTAACAACCGACTCGTACGCAACGATCACCCTTCACCTCTGATTTCCCTTGAAAGGTCGTCGTTCGACTGTTCAGCACCGGGGAAAAAAAAGCAATTTCCGAGATGCTGAAAAATAACTCGGAAACGTGCCGAAGAAACGGAATAGTCATTACGTTCAAGCCCTAGCGCGCAAGATACGCACGCGATGAAAGCAGAGTGTAATGTAGCGTGACATCGGATATGACGTATGCTCGTAGCCTTTTTCTTTTTTTTTTTTTTTTTTACTTCCTTCGTTTCAGAACGACTACTTGACTGCTTGAAACGGTCATCGTATACGCGATGTACATCGCGAGAATCACGGTAACGTTTACCTCTTGCGAGATTGATCCAAAGGATATACAGCGCGGTACGAGAAAAGATTATGACATATTTTTTGAGAAGCCGTCGATTTTCGACGTAAAAAAGCTGGTGTCGGACCGATTGAAAACAGGAACGTTTATGAGAATCGAGGGGAATATCGTATACTGGAGAGCTAACGAGAACGCGTGGATACTTGTGCTTCGTGGTTCCTGTGGGGGTTGGTTTTCGTAGGATACGTTAGAAGCACCGAGTGCACCACCACGAGGAATGGACCGGCAGGGGAGCGCACAGGCGTGTGAGAAAGAGAGAGACGCCAAAAGAGAGCCAAATGTATCCACCTAACCTACCTACCGCAGGGCAAGAACAGATGAGCGGAGATCCCTCTCTGCCAGCCATCAGGGAAAGGGAACGAGGCGAGGCTCTCTCCTCGAGTCTTCCTCTTCTCCCTTCAAAGCATCCTTTGTTCGCTTGTTCACGATCCCCCGGGACCCCGCGTCCATCGTGTTTCCTTCCAGCCAGTGCCGTACGTCAAGCTTCGTTACGACCGAACTAAACTCTTTTTCACGTGCAACAATTTTCTCTAAAACTAATTTACCGTTACTTGGCGTACGTACGTTTAGAGGTTGAATTCCCCTTTTTCCTTTTTTTTTTTTTTTTTTTCGTACCCGATATAGTAAAAAGCATTCATCGCCGATGGATGAACTTTATCGTGCGAAAATAACCGTTATTTATCATAGGTGGAAAAACGAACGAGAAATACTCTGTCGAGTATTCTCGACTGGTTGGCAGTGGTTGTTAACGAAACTGCGCGTCGGAAGACGACGATTTCGTCGGGCGCTCAATAACTTTCACGCCATTTACGTTTCAGTCGAGATAAAAATACATCCTCCGGTATCGACGGTCCGTCCTAATCAACTTCCGGATCCATCCGAGGTCGGCCGTTTTTTCTTCGATCGCGAGCCCCATCGGCATCCTACGGCCCTGCGCCTCCGTCGCACTCTCCCTGCTTTTCCCTCATCCCGCTGGATTTCCTCCCCGCCAGTCCGCCGCTTTCCACGCAGCATCCCCCTCGCCCTCTTCCCCGCTCGAAGCCGGCACGAAACCGGATTGGCCAGCCGTTGGACCAATCCCGTGGCCCCGTTACGGACTTGGCGCATTCCCCACACACGTAGTTGACGTATGTCCATATTCCTAGGGTGGGTGCGCGAAAAACGTCAAAAAGTTTTGTTTCGGGCCAGATCGCGCGTTACGCGAGAGAAACGGCGACACGTTGGGGAAAAGGACAGAGAAAGGAAGAGAGGGACAGGAACATCGTCAAATACTGATAGATAGAGAAACGAGAAACCCGTGAGAGAGAAAGCGCGATGACCAAAGGCAGATAGAGAGCCACGGCGAAAAAAGCGAAGGGAGAACCGGTGGACGATGGTGGGACAGAGACGAGTAGCCGGACAATTACATCAGCGAAAGGAAGAAAAACGACCGTGAAGACGAGGAGAGAAATCGTCGGGAGCGAGACAGAGAGGGCGTGTGCCCCTGTACGCTGGGTAAATGGAGACGGTCTAACGAGCAGTCCGACTGGTACGAGCGAGATGGTGAAACGAGAAGGTTGTAGCGGGAATAAAAAGGGGAAGAAAGGAGGCAAAGGGAGACGAATGGCGGGGAGGTGTTTCTCTTTCCTCTGCGTGTGACGACGTTGACGTGAACCGGCAACCACGTGGCTCTCCTTTCTCTCTCTCTTTATCCGTCTCTCCACGCCTGTCTTCTTCCTCCGAACTTTTCTCTCCCTCTTCGTCCCTCCACCCGCGTTCCATGTACGCGATACGCGCGTTCCTCTGTCTCTCCTTCGCCGTTGAAAAGCGTCTCCCGCTCGCACACAGCTTTCAGGCCTCTGCGGCTGGCAAAGCCTCCGACGCCGCCTCGCCAGATGCAACGCCGCAGTCCCGCACTGCAGTTGCAGCGTGCCGGTGCACGTTTCTCGTCCAGGCATTCTCGCGGTGCACAAGCTCTCTTCCGCGGAGCTTCCTATGCACCTGAAAACATGCGACGCGACCCAGCCAAGGGAGAACGGATTAATCGTAGCCTGTGTTCCGGCGCTCTCCCAGCGGCCGTGTTTTTCCCTTTCCTTCCCACCGTTCTGTATCTTCTGGGCATTTTCCCCAATTTTTTTTTTTCCCCACCGCTTTTTGTCTCCTCCGCTTTTTCGTTCGCTTTCTCCACGCGATTCGTTGCGATCACGTGGACCGCTCGCTGTGTGGCTGCGCTCGCGCGGATTACACACCGCGCGAGACACGCGATACGGCGCAGGTGGAGGTTAGGTACGGTTATAGCAGCTCTGTGGATTTAGGTGCTCCTATGCGTGTTTTTTATGACTGTGAATAGGTCTTGCTTAGCTTGGTTCCTCATTTTTTTTTTTTTTTTTTTTGCGTTTTGTTTCAGGTACAGGGACAGGAAGATTCGTGACGGGTTTACGATGCCAGGGATCGAGGGGCCAGGGTTTCGGTTTGCGGCAGATTGGGGAAGGTTCGAGGAAAGTTGGGTTTTATAGCTTTCGCTGTAGTCCCTGTTGCTGTTTTATAGTAATTGCCAAAGAATACCGAATTTTCCGAAGGGAGGCGTCGGCTGAAATTCCGTTCGCGAATCTACGTGGAAAATATTTCTAAGCGTTCTCCATACGCGTAAACGCGAATGACTTCGGAATACGTCCAACAAGTTGCCAAACTCTCGACAAAAGTATCAATTCATATTCCAGTCTCAACACAAATCATCAATACGCCGTGTGTACTTTTCCTAGGACGTCTCCTAGGAAAATAATTAGAAAATCCCTCTAAATACTCGTATGTACTAATCGTATGTACAGCTAATCTGAAAATCGTCTGTGCGTTTGACTTTAACACTCAAAGGTGTCAAAGACACTAAACGTCATCGGGTTAGCTTTACGATTCCCGATGTTTATGGTTGCAGATTATTACAGCACAGGCTATAGGTATAATCGTACAGGTATTACCGGTTTTTCACAAAAACCATAATAAAGTGCAGCCTTTCGGCCGACAAGTATCATGAAAATCGACGGACCAGCAAAAATGTCGCCACTTTCTCATTGTTCTTCGGATACAACCGCAACAGCGCTAAAATCATCAGCGCATTGATCAAGTCTTTATGTTAATTCACGTAGATGGTAAGTTTTATCCGCGTACGGCACGTCTGTCTTGGTTCACGCGTGTTCACGCACGCGGAACATTCGCGCCAGGCAAATAGCCGTGTTTCGCTGGTTGGCAACACGGTAGCGAGCAATCCACGCGACCGTTCCACCGATCAGCCCGGATAATTGTCCTCGATCACGATGTTTCTTACGGAAACGCGACTTTTCCCTCTGATATAATCGCGGTGCAATCAACGCGGCCAATCAACGAGCGGGCGTCTCGTAATTTATCGAGCTGCCTTCGATCAAGTGGAAAGCAAAAGGGACCTGTTAATATTATAAGCGATAGCTACCTTGCTTCTTTACGTCGCGCCATCAAACGCATACTTGGCTACTTATCAATTACCGGCGCGTTAACCCCTTAACCGGCGCGTTATGCCCGATCGAATGCAACATTTTTGTCTCCAAGTTGCTTCCAAAGCTGGTTTTGCCGGCGTAATTATGCTTCTCCCCTCGGCTACGTGCTTATCAAAACCGATTACTGAACTTTGCTCTAGGAACTGCAAGCTGATTGCAAACCGTCGCACTCTTCTTTTTCAGCTTGCAATTAGCGAACGCGAAGAATTCTTCCATTTACTTTCGCTTTTACTCGTTTGTTTTCGTGTTGAAGGCGGCAGACTTCCAAGTGTTTATCACCGAGTTTGTATTATTGTCAGTTACAGGACTGTGAAACTCCTTTGGCTATCTTTAAAGTTATTATACTCGAAATTATCTGAATTTATTAATATTTCTGCTTGAAGGTGTATTAATTAAGTGTACAAGGTTCTTGCACATTTTACAGTACGCGAGTGTTGAGTTTCTGAAAGAGAGTACACATCGCTATATAGGATAAAGTTAGGGTATCTAGGTCAGCTGAGCCTCAACGTCTTAAAACTCGACCTTGAACTTTGCACGGAATAATCAAGCTCGTAGCATATTACGCGACAGGCTTTAATATGATAAGAAAAGAATGGCAAGATACCGTGTACTTTAAGTTTAACACGAGAAGATATGAAAAACTGAGAAAATGAATGCCATAGTAAACTCAGTTGACTGAACAAACAGATTACATGTGAATTAGAAATCTCACACTTAAACGGCGAGAATATATTTAATTCTTCAGCAGAAGAAAGAAGGAAGAGAGAAACAGAAGAGAGGAGAAAAAGGATAAGGGACTCCAGATACAACAGATACTACAGGACCATAACCAAAGTACTTGGAAGGGAGGATGAAGTGGAAGGACAGAAAAATTATAGCCAGATTCAGGTGTGGAAACGAGACCAAAGCGAAAGAACATTGGAAAGAGGAGGAAGAAAGAAGCTGCAGACTATGTGGAAGGGAAGAAGAGGACCTGAGACATGTAATAGAGAAATGTGAAATAACAGGAGGAGCAAAGGAAATGGAAAAAATATTGAACGGGACTGGGGAAGGACTAATGGACCTAAGAGCGATAATAGAGAAAAGAAGGGTAAAGGCAATACAAGAAGGGGTGGAATGACAGGAAGGTAGCACAGCAAGGGGGCAAAAAGACCAGAGTGGCAATAGTGTTTGGGCTTAAGTTGCAATAATTTGTAGGCATGTGTTGTAAAAAAAAAACTGAAAGTTCGTCCAAAGCCGAGAGGCACGGACTAAATAAAAATAATAATATTTAATTCTTCTGCGTCAACAAATTTCCCAATCTGTCAATTTATTAAAATTATTATCTTTCTCGCTTCTCGATTTCCCGCGTCCTTTAAAATGCATGGAAATCTTAAACCTTTAAAACTGGTATTTCTGTTCTTCGTAATAATTCAACGAAGGATGATCCTACGGAGAATACGTTTTTATGTCGCCGTGAGAATTAAAGCGAAGTATTTTACGAAACAGCCATGCTGTATCTTGCTAAGAAATATTTTGTGTTTATTTAACCGGTCCACATCCGATGAAACAGTATGGAGAGAGGAAAAAAGCACGGGATAAGTCGTCTGTACACAGTGATTGAAGAGATTAAAGCGATATTTGCGCCGGAAAGGGGTCCAAAATCAACAGCACAATGCTCGCCACGTTGACTAGGGACATTAATTTGTCTGGCATAGCGTCAGCTCCGTTATTTAATTATCAGACCGCGCAGTATCGATAGGCTGAACAGATTGCGCGCTGCCGACAATACAGATCCATCGTGTTCATTGATACTCGATCATTGATCGGCCAACAGCTGCAGACGAAACGAATTCTCAGCATATTTATCCTTACAGCTATCTGTGGCCTGAAACTCAGAAAAATGTTGAAAAACTCTGTGCGAAATTTCGAACGATTCGAATCACAAGGAATACAGAAAATAATAATGCTTAATGGACGTGTAATCTCTCGGATTACCTGGCGATTTTGTTCATTAAGCCAGTAGAAATTGGCAAATTTATTTATTCGTTCGTTCGTATAACGATCCCACACGTTTTCTATAAAACGTGAGAAGAAGCGACGAACTGCATCGCGTCGATCGATGCGCTGAAAATTGTACGACTTTACTTTTGAAAACCTGCGTGTAATCTTCGTGTCCCTCGATTGGCATACTAATTAAATTGCCATACTAGTAGATAGTAGGATAAATTAGTAGAATCGCCTTTTTGCACAGCAAATAATTGAGGGATCATTTCTAAGTACACAGACATTAAGCAGGAACATGCTGTATCCGTTCATTCAAGTTCCTTACGATTGAAAGCTTTCTAAAAAATTGTTGGTTGCATCTGCACGAAAATTCAATAAAACAGCAAATTCACGCCCCTTTCAGAAACAGATTGGCGACGTGAAATCGTCGCCTGTATTAAATACAAAGCGCTGAAACGATTTTCTAAACACTCGGCAACAACCTATCTCGAGTATCCCCCAAAATGTTGCAATAATTTCGAAAGCGCACGACAAAATCGCCTAGTAAAAGTGGCTATAGTATTTGCGGCTGAAAGCAGCTGGCTGAAACCGTACGCACAAATCTATAACTGTCACGCTGCAATGAGAATCGTGTTGTCTCTTTTCGTTCGCCTATATCCTTCCCTCTTTTGTCCTTTTTTCATATTTTTTAATCCTACCGGACACGCGAACTGAACCACCCATATATCACAAGGAGGCGGAACGCTAGAACTGCGCATCTATATAGACGTTCGATTAGCTCGCAGCGTGCTCGAGGTAGGGCTGACCACCGGCGGAATCGTTCTACTGACCGCGCTACGCCGGCCACTAATCAAACGAGTTCCCAGCCGTGCAAGCTTCGCGCGGGAAACTCGTGGAAATCGCGCGTCGACTTGCGCGCGGACTATCGCGCTGAGATTTCTGCTCCGTGAAACGAACGCGTTTCTTCTCACTCGTACGAGTTATTAATCGTAAATGAGGTGGAATTAAGATTAGGATTAGGTTTAGGATTTAGTCAATGAGAATGGACACAGGTTAGGGACAATATAAAATAGGTCTTTGTGGTAGAGTAGGTTATATATTTTAGTTAACACGTTTTGCTATACTGCATCGAGTATCGCGCGTGATATGGATATGGAGACGGGACGTTTTAAATGGTAAGAGAAGCAATATAATTGGAATATCTGCTATCGCGGTTATACGTGTAACGTGAAATTGAACGCTTTACGTCTCTTGTTGCTTTATTTCTATCTAGTTAATGTGATAAAATTACCTTAGCTTTTTATGTAAGAAAATGTAACGCTTGCGTTTGATTAATATTAATATTTCTGTTTATAGTTAATTTTATCCGTTGGTAATTTGGCTTCGATTTTACCCTGTGCAAAAATGCCTTCGATCAGTTGGACACGACTGTTTCGTTGTTTTGCCTTGGAACGTGACATTTTAGAGGTTTAATTCACGTAAAATTACGTCTTTTCACGAGCTGTACCTGATTGCCGGTGACAGAAAATTATGTCCTTTTATAAGATAGCGGGAAGACGGGAAGAAGGTAGTGTAGAAGAAGTATAAACGAAGTTAACCTTATTTCTGTAGAAACCTCATTTCGTTTAACAATCGCTTTCAACAATTTGCTGGTTGAAAATGATAAGCTGAGAAATTGCGAGCATGGTATTTTAATATAAATTTGATCATTTATTTCGTTATCTTGGTAACAGAAGCTCGTTGCATAAAGCGTTCGATTTTTGTTCTTTCCAAAGGACGTTCGATCCTGGAAAAGTGTAGAAATCGCCAACTACGAATACGTTAAAAGATTTTTAGTTCCTTAAGAATTTGTGAAAAAATAAATTAGATCTTTTCATACGTCGATTTCGAATTTTGCAATACGTGGCAGCGAAGTTACAAAGCAGTGGGACAAAGATACAAAACGAAGCAATGAATTATTTAATCTCGCAGATGACTTTGACACTGCCATTCTCCGCATATAAAGTATTTTTGAAATAACTATAAAAAACTAGCTATCGAGGCGCATAGATACGTGCTGTAGAATTTGAAAACCCTCTGTACAGTATGACAAACATAATCCTTTGTCAAATTGATTTTTTCCCTGAAAGTTATTGATGGCCGTTTTCATTCTCCGCCGCCACTTCAACAATTTTTCCATCCGCCATTGATAGTGATTGCAGGTTTACCGTAATCAAAATATCACACAACCGTACGATCTTCAGCTAGCGATATAATACGTACACAGGAAGCCATAGCACTACACCGACAGCTGTCAGCTGCCTAATGAAAAGACGCATTGCCACATCATAGTTGAACAACCGTTACCGCTTTTCGAATTTTTCGATTGACACGTAAATATTGCGAATTCAATGTTATTTTCGTTCCATTCATAAGATCCGTAAGCTTCCCTGAACAAAAATACACTGGCGGTAATTGTCCGTATTATTGGCAATTATTTTCTCCTTTATATCTCCTTTCGACCATCGATACAAATTCCTCGTTTCCTCCAGATAAAGATGAAGTTAATTAGCCTTTCACTTTCTACGAACAACTCTCTTCCAGTTGTTGCTCGCTAGAACCACATTTTCACAGCATATACCGTGCGTGTATTTCAAAATACGAGGAGTTTCGTAATTAGTGATTCCTCGATCATTCGTATTTATTTTATTTTACATATACACGAGAATCATCGGTAGAAAATTCCTCGTCCAGTCGCGATAAGGCAAATTGGATTACACTCTTTCCTTCTACGAGCAACTCTCCTCTGGTTGTTCTTCTCTACAACCACATTCTTACAGCCTGTACTATCCACGTATTTACGGGTACATTCACGGTACAGATATAAAGATACAGGCCGCTTCATAATGAGCTGGCTATATTTAAGGAAATGGATCCAGCAGTCGAAGAGAATTAAACAAATTTCCGTCAACATGTTTGCTGTTTGATCTTGTTCGCCACACATAACTAGTTTCGTATCCCGTCATTTGGTTACGTACCCGATCACTTTTCTGGAAGATGCTGTCCTTGCATCTCAACGCATGCACACGTTGGATTTTTGTTTGCGGCCACGCTCGAAGTGCACACGCTCAGCACCTTGCGAAGCTGTTCAATTTCAACGACGGTTTCAACAATCTCGAACTTTTCTTATCGTTCTTCAAGTTCCATGAATTCCGCCCCTAAATATCGTCGACCAATAAGTCGACCTTGTGTCACAGGTCTTTCTTCGTCCTGCCGTTTTATTTCGTACTTTGACCCTTGCACAGTCCAATCTTCCATCTTGCATCGCGTACGTCCAACGTTGTGCTTGAACAGGTTCAAGAATCAACTAATTGAACGACAAATGTAACTACAACGACAACATACTTCTATGGCTGTACGTAAATCTACTGTATTCATCGGCTGCTTGTGCAAGCGTTTAGCAAGCGTCGTCCACTTGCTGCACAATTGTCAAAATTCCAAAACGAAATTACCAAAAGCAGTAGCCGTTCCCCTTCACCGACGCCAACTGCTTTCAAAACCTACTTTCTACCTGTGCGAGCGTCCGTGGGTCCATTTGACCACGTTGCTGAGAAGACGGAGGCGAGAGAACAGTCGGTTGCACCGAGTCGGACGAGACGGGACAAGCACCGGTGGCACGGTTTCGAGATTTCGGCCGCGCCAGCTGTCCTTGGCTCGGCTTCGTCGTGCTTGCACGCTCGACGAGGAGACTCGTGACGGTCCTTGAGGCCGACCAAGGCTGCAGGATTACATGACGCCAATGCTAAGAGACTGGAAAACCTCCTGACACGCGAGAACGCCCGGGGAATACGGGAAGAATGGCGATCGCGGCTGTGAAAATATTCATGGAGCCCGGACGAAGATCAACGAGGAGACCGGTGGCCGTGGAGGATCTGAATGGCGCGTGAAACTGTCGCAATCGCTTCGAATCTGTTTATACGGCGACGAATTCGAACCACTTCCGACCTGATTCGAATCTTAAAACTCTGGAAAGCGTCGGTCAGTCTTGAGTCTCCAATAGGTCTCGAGTCTTTTACGTTCGTCGAGTGCAGGGCTTGAAACAGTCGCGAAAATAAGTCGGAATTTCATATTGCTACAGTTGTAGTCGATGTTTTATATCGATTGTCGTGTCAGTTGTACGATCGTAATGCGTAAGCCTCTGTACCAGTCGCAAAACGCTTCTAGAATCGATTCTAGCGTTGATGAGTGTTGACCGTGTTGGCAGTGCTGAAGCGGCGGGATATTCGATATTCTTGGCTCGAGAGTTTGGTAGTGGAAATGATGTTTAGGTCGTAGCGGAGGCTCGCAGCGGCTTATCTTATCGAAACATAAACAAAAGCGAAGTAGCCCGAGGAATTCGTCGATCGTCATTCCGACGATAGAGCACGATCGAGGCTTCCACAACGATCGAGACGTCCGAGACGTTCAAGAATTCCAGGATGGCCGAGACTCAAGACGGTTTAAAGGTTCAAGACATAAACAACAGACACTGTCGAAACGCAAACAAGGACTACACGGCCCAACAAAGTCTCGTCGGTCGTCGTTCTGACGACAGAACACGAACAAGACTTTCAGGACTTGGGAATACTCGAGATTTTTAAGACGAACGAGTCTCATAGACTCAGCAAATAAATAAATAAAAGACTTTATCGAAACATAAATGAAAATGAGAAGCACCAAAGGAATTCGTCGGTCGTCGTTCTGACGACAAAACACGAACAAGACTTTCAGGACTTGGGAATACTCGAGATTTTTAAGACGAACGAGTCTCGTAGACTCAACAAATAAATAAATAAAAGACGTTATCGAAACGTAAATGAAAATGAGAAGCACCAAAGGAATTCGTCGGTCGTCGTTCTGACGACAGAACACGAACAAGACTTTCAGGACTTGGGAATACTCGAGATTTTTAAGACGAACAAGTCTCATAGACTCAGCAAATAAATAAATAAAAGACGTTATCGAAACGTAAATGAAAATGAGAAGCACCAAAGGAATTCGTCGGTCGTCGTTCTGACGACAGAACACGAACAAGACTTTCAGGACTTGGGAATACTCGAGATTTTTAAGACGAACGAGTCTCGTAGACTCAACAAATAAATAAATAAAAGACGTTATCGAAACGTAAATGAAAATGAGAAGCACCAAAGGAATTCGTCGGTCGTCGTTCTGACGACAGAGCACGGTCAACACTTGCAAGTCCCGAAGATGCTCGTGATTTCTAAGCTGAGCAAGTCTCAAGACGCGATTAAAAGACATTATCGAGACATAAGCAAAGACGACGTGGCCCAAAGAAGTCGTCGATCGTCACTTTGACGACAGAAAACGAACAATAATTGCAAGACTTCGAGACGCTCAAGACTCCAAGAGGAATAAGACACGAGACACTTGACAGATTCGAGAAAGACGAGTGAAAGATGTTATGGGAACGTAGACGAAAATGAAGAGAACCAAAGAATTCGTCGATCGTCATTCCGACGAAGCTTCTTGCGAAATGACCAAGACTCGCAAGATGAGCAAAACTCAAGACAATTTAAAGGCTCAAGATTAAAGGAACGCTTTCAAGAAGTTTAAGCTTCTAATCCTGTTCGAAATTTAGTTCAATATCTTCGATACAGATTCGAAGCGATTCGAACAGTTTCAGATCCCATCGCTGAACGATTCGCCCTGGTTTGGTTCGGCGCAACGCGCAGGAAATGCCGTAGATTTCCACCTGGCCACCTTTTTCCTTTTTCAAATTTATCGTTTGTTTCATCTTTTTCGTTTGCAAGTTTTTCCACTCTTTCCCGCCGTCTTATTTTTTCAGATTGTAATGGAATAAATGTACATTTTTGGACACCCTGTACATTTTTCTAATCGATTAACTTTAAACGCTGTTTTAGTCGTTCTCAATGAGTCGCTTTCAAAAAGAAAGACGAAAGTTCGAAGGAAACGTGACTGAATCGTTGTTACGGTGGACGAGCTGCTCGATTCGATTTTCAGTTTGATTTTATTTAAACTCGCAGCAACTTTCGTAGCACTTCTTTTACAAATTTCAACTCGCATAAGCAAGTCACAGGGATATTTCAACGTATGGCGACCGATAACGAGATTACGATATATTCGTGCATAATTTTTGGCAAATTCCTTCTTTCAATTCGATTGATAATTCGCTAGGACCGTGAAGTGACGTGCAAATGTATCGAAGCTTTCCCAACGTATCGATATTTTTCATTCGCTGTCGCGCAAGTAACGTGATTGCTGATGACCCAAATGAGTTGACGCGACTTAAATAAATAAGTAAGAAGAGAATAATTAGCCGAGTGGTAGATGTATAGTGATTACAATTATTTCAACAGTGCAACGGCATGTAGAACAAAGCTGACCATATTTTGAAATCGGATAAAGTAGATTATTCGAGTTTTGTGTTTAACTGTGAGAGAGAGAGGGGGGGGAGGAACTGGTTTCAATAAGCGGTTTTTCAAATAATCGGTCTAGAAGAACTAAATATGTCATAAAACGGCCGGAAATAAAACAATTTTCGAAGGCTGGACGTTTATTGCGTGATAGTGGACACAATAGGCCGAATACAGGAAGCGAAATTAATCGTTTTTTTTCATATAGCTAGGCTTCATATTGCTCCTAAAGTAAATATTTAAACGACAGAGAAAAATACAATTTTCAATCTCGAAATGAAAATGAGCGCGTCGATTATGCTGAAAATTGTGAGAAAATTGAAAGAAGGACTGTCTGTAAATTGCATCTAATCGCTAATTACTCCAAGGCTGTTATTACGGAAAATGAATGTTAAACGAATAAACTAAACAGAAGATAAAAAATGCCGGTTACGTACGCGAATATGAATAATGTAAATTTAAGGTATAAATTTTAATTTCTGTCTGATTAGAAAGCTAAATCGACCGGAGCAGCACAGCCCATCTCAAAATTTCCCCGCGTTTAAATTCGAACTGTAAAACCTCTGCCCTTTCAATTTCCTTCTAATCGTAGACAGAATTTTACTTCTTTCAAAATTCGATCGTTGGCTTGAACTCGTTTTTTGAAATTTGCAATCGAACGTAGTGTTCTCGTAATTTAATTCGATACAATGTTCCATAACTTCAAGCAGGAACGATCAGATCGATGTTTGACGCGTTGCTGGTTTATGTAAAAGGAAAAGAGAAGTTGATTGGTAGAAATTAACATGATCGTCGATACACAACTTCGATAGAGAGCGTACGCGGCGGTATTTTTTCCCCGTGCAATGTGTAATTCTGGTAGTTTTTTGTTCGCCGGTATACCGGTTGGGATACGTGAGTTATGCAACTTGGAATGATAATTCAGCAGGTAGGTTCCGCTGGCGGTGAATGCGTTGGGACTAAACGACCTTGCCCATGCCTAAATAGGTCACTGTGTAGAAAGAGGCTAAGAGAGAAAGGGAGAACCTCTAGCCAAGGTTAAAATATTCGCGCAGAAATTCATTCAGTTCCTCGTTCTTCCGCGTTTCTCATCCGAAAAAAGAATTTATATTCAGATACAGCCCTGTCTGTTCGATATATTTTACTGGTATTGTTATTACTATTATTATCGTTGTTGTTCATTTTACCTAAGCTCTCGTCGACAATTCTCATATTTTAGTTTAGCGAGCGCGATTGGCAAAATACAAAACTTACGATACAAAATGCAAATACAAAGGACGTAAATGAAGGCAACTTACGAATCTATTTGATTAATAATAGCCTTTATATATTTCGAACGTGTATCATCCGCGCGGTACAATTAACCTAAACTTATTGATAATATAAAATAGAAAATAGAAAAATAAAATTGATATGCCACTGACACCGGAAGGTATCGGAGTAAGCTCGTGGAAATTTCGAGAAATCGCGAGCACGAAAAGCCCGAGATTTAACTTTCCTCGATAGAAGCTTCGATCGCGTCATCTCATCAAATACCCGCACGCAATTCACACGGCAACGGTTGATCGTTGGAAACGGAGCAAGAGCGATCGGCGGTTTGATCGACGCGCGTTACGGTACTCCGACTAACGGGATGGGAAAATCGCGGGAAATTCGAGCGCGGCACCTCCGGAATTCAATGGCGGATAGGGCTAGGGCGATCGGGGAATCGTCGTGGCATAGCTGGGATCGCAGAAACACCGGGCCGCTGCCGACAACTTCGTTCGACCTTGACTCTTGAGGAACTTAGCCTGGTCAGAGCTGGGTCGAACCTCGCACCAAGCCACCGCCGCAATTTTGAGATTCGTTGATAGGAATCGGGCTAGTCGCGATATAAAACCATCTGCCGAGCGTGCGGATTTTCCGAATACTTGCACAGATCACGTCGATTCTTCGCGTTCGTGCTCAGCTACAAGCGCGGAGCCTGTGTTTCACGGCAGCTTCGTACGACGTAAAATTCCCGCGCGATGGTAGGACCTCGGAGATTTTCGTATTACGCCTGACGTGGTGATACGGTTCAATGGATAGTTCGGTCCTTGATTTTAGTTTCTATCGGTTTCTAATCTGTTAACCGTCGAACATCGTCCTGCTGTCTGCCTTCAAACGTCCTGCAATGGGTACATTTGATTTCGTCGTTTACTCGACCGAAGGTTCGTAGTCGACTTGGCAATCGAACAATCGAACTGGTAGCATAATTCATTTCAGCTTTTAAAGAGATCGCGAGTGTCAGTCAGGCAGGCAGACTGTGAAACTATAGTATTCGAATAAATAGTTTTGCCTAATTTAACGTGCTCTTTTACGAGTGGCGAAACTAATTCTTATTTCTGGCCCTTGTCTCGTTTGCAATTTTAATTCTACAGCCGTAGAATTTAAATAGCAAGCAAGGAGATATATACGGCATACGAATACAAACGTGGTGTATCTAACACGTTGACTGCCATGGGGCTCACCGGTGACCGGCACTCGATTTGGCTACAGCGCCGTGGGGGCCACCGGCGGCCCTCGCCACGAAAAATGCTTCAAGCATGATTTTATAACTTATTTTATTTGTCGCAAATAATACTTCAACATAATATGCATCGCATAACGAGAAGTTCACGTCGGCGCCTTGGTCAAACCGTGGAAAATTCGTCTGGCGTGTTAAGAAATTGTTTCCATCGACAGTCGTTTGCCTCTCGATTTCTCTCTTCGTTGATATTAATATTAAAGATATTCGTTAAACGTAGGACGAATATATCGCGAGATATATTTACTGCTTAATAGAAGAATTGCGCTGGCAGATAGGAGGCGAAGACTTATTGCAGCGTGTACTGCTACAGTTCATCCGGAAGTGAAAAGAAGCGTACGAGCTTCGGTAATTCATCGACTGCAACGCTGCATCGAAATAGATTGGTGGCAGTTGCAGCACTTCTTGCGATGTAGCAATCCAATCTTTTACTTCCCTATTAAATATGGAACGATTTTTATACCAGAAAACACCGGTCGAATCCTCTTCGTCCATCAGTTACCTGAATATGTTAATCTTGTAAACCGACACCGACGAATATTCCGAGGAAAGTGATTTTCTTTCGACATAATCGAGCTTATCAATCCACCCAATGTTAACCAGAACACCAAATATTCCTTCTGTGCAACAAAATTCCTCGCGATACTCAGTGTCGTCCACTGTTCGTTCGAACCGTACGCTAGCGAAAACGTTCGTGCGTGGAAATTTGATAAATTAAGATTGTTCCGTGCGCTTGGAAACGTCGAAGATGATGAAAATTGTCCGAATGCACGCGACATCGATCAAAGATATGTTCTTTACGTAAGAATCGTGGCTCTTCTCCACGTCCAAGGTCCGCCGACCGCTCGTGAGAGCGCGTAAGATGGTCAAAACGCATCGTAATGCCGCTTTCATTGAAAGATCGTGGCGGAAACCGAGAGAAGCAACGGAAACTCGCGAGGCAAGACATTAATCGTCGGCACATATCTGCCTACCGATGCACAGCCACACCTCCGATCTCTTTCTCTCTGTCTGTGCTCGTGGCTTAGCGAACCGTGTCGCTACCACCTTCTCTCTCTCTCTCTCTCTCTCTGTCTCTCTGTGTCTACCTTCCTTTCCTTTTCTTCGTCTCTGTTTCTCCTCTTCCTTTCCGTTTCGTTCTTTTTTCTTTCAAAAAATCGCGCCGGTCTCCAAGTCGACGACGCGATTGGTCGGCCTGGCAAAACGAGGATAAAGAAAAGGAGCGGCGCGGCGGTGTGGCACGAGCGACAGAGGCGGAGAACGACGGCTGGCACACTTAGCCGGCCACTGTGAGTCACACGCAGTGTGTTGAATCGGTGGGCCAGAAACGAACGAGAGAGGCGGTCGACACACTTCGCCGAGAGAGCAATCGGCAACGCGTCGGCCATAAGGCACTCCCATCGTAAAACACGCTCTATCTTTGCTCGCTCCTCTCCTTCTTTTTCTTTTGCTTTTTTCAATTTCGCGTGCTGCTTCAGTGAGTCGGCCAGTTTCCAGTGCCCGGTTTCTTTTGACCGCCGCTCCTCGAATTTTCTCTCGGGGACCGACGCGCGAACGGCGCGTGCATCCTCCGCGCTACACGCGCACATCTGCTTAGTCGGCTGGTTCTTTGCTTTCCTCCGTGGTTATTCTCCCTAGACATGGTGTTTCTTCTTATCTCTTTTAGGGGAAATCCCCTCATCCAGCTCGTTTCGCTTCTCCGCATCCTACGTTCACTGCCATTTTCCTTTTTCAACCAGTTGGCTGTTTTTCACGAGTATAGTCGTTACGAGGGACTGGCAGTCTTCTTGTGTTACGACCAGCCCTGTCACTGATGCAATTAAAAAGCAATACAGTCGTTTCGTCGCGCTCTGATCTTATTTCCTAGCAGCCACACGTACTCCGTGTTCGACGAGTATACTCGTCGTCGCTTACTTCTCGCCACGCATTTTAGCTCACGTTTTAGGTACACGCTGCTCCAAGAGTCGCGACAGCTAACTGGCGTTAACCGTTTGCACTCGAGAGACGACTCTCGGTCATCTCGAAGCATCGGTGCCAATGCAGCTTCATGAACGTAGCTCCCAAGCTTTTTACAATCCTACGAAGCGTCGAACGATACGCTTCAAATGGCTGTAAGATTTTGTCCTCTCGAATTAGTCTGCGTCTTCGACGTCAGCCTGAGCTTAACAGCTCTGCCAATAGGAATATCTCTTTCTCAAATTTGTTGAGTCCTATCAGTCTGGAATTTGCCAACGAAGTCGTTTCAAACGAACATGAGTTTGAGATCTGTGCAGGATGGTTAGTCGCGTCCAACTCACATCGGTGACACCGACGTGCGAAGTGAACTAAGATGATGGCAAATACTAATGAAGCTGCGGATAGCAAAACTATAGCCTCCGCTACAGTCCTCGAAGATGATCCGCCTTATTGCAGGCGCAATTCGAGGCAGCGGACATCAAGATCGACGAAATAAAGTTCCTGACCCTCGCCAAATGTCTCCAAGGTCGGCACCTACAGCAAATCGACGGCGTATTGACGGATCCCACAGCCACGAGATGATACGAGAAATTAAATGATGAGCTTACTCGCATACCAACCGATTCAGAAGGATTGGTGGAAAGCTGAGAGATGGGAACCGAGACTGGAAGCCATCTCAATTCTATCAGGATTTTAAAAAACTCGCCAGTCCTTCCACACCAGATGACATCATCCTCTGCGGTGACCGACAATCCTCTACAGATCTTTCATTGTCATAAACGACGAAATTTCGTTTATTCATACTATTGAGATAATTTTATGTGCTAGACTAGGTGGGATGCCTAGTAGTGATACTTGTATGTGAATATCAGTGTGTGGAAGTATGTGTGTGCGCGGCGTCTCGGAAACAGATGAACGTAAACTGTTCGGTCGATTAGCAGCCGGGTATGGAAGAAAGTGCCGAGACGCGTACGAGTGGGTATCGACAAATATCTTTGAAATCGTTGATCAAATGAATATGCAACTATTGTAATATGAATTCTAAGTGTAAATTTAACGTTCCTGTACCAATATTTCTGCTATTAATCCATTTGCATCGTGGTCCTCCTCACTTTTTCCCCGCTCCAGCACACGGTCGCCGATCATAGAGGTTAAAGCGTGCCAAACGCAGCTTGACTTGGGTGTTGCGATGGCTACTCGGTAGCTGGTGCGTGGCTCAGGTCGTTGACGATCGAAGAACCAATTATTGCTATACGTAATAATTCCCGAAGAGACTGCGAACCAGCCGGGACTCGAATCCGGCACCTCCTGGTGGCAGCCGGCCCCTACGGGACCTGTCGGATAACGGAAAAAGTTGCTGCGGTATTTTACTATCGATGGAATAATCTCGAGTTTCGGTTAGTAATTTGTGAATGTAACGCTTTAATATCACCTGTTTCTCGATTATTATACGGCGTTACAAAAATTGTACACCCAATATATAGACTGTAAGTGCCATAAACACAAGTACCTCTATAAAAAGAGGTAATAAAACTGTCCTTATTTCATCCATAAGGGGCATAAAATACGGCGCATAAAAAAGAAATCAAAGGCCTGTTGCGTTATAATTTACCGACTGATAATATCGTCGAATTGTTCAGTTACATAATATACCGATTTCAAGTTATGAAACTCGACGATTTTACAGCTCGCTGTCAAACAGGATAATCGAGCGACACGTACCTCGAAAATCTTCCCTATAAAGTTTCCTTCGCCTTGCTTTCTTTTGCCAGGCGTTTTGTTATCTCACGAGAGGATTTATTAATATTGAAACTTGTAACTGTCGAGATGTTACACGCTTCGCTCGTGCCAACGTCGCATGAATCGCGCTAGAAGCTTCAGATTCCCAGTGACGAGTTAACGATATCGATGATGTTCGAACAACGACGCGATGTTTCGAGAAACCTAAAGACGATGCTAGGTAGGAAGAGAGGAGGCAAAACGTGGCTCTTGCAGTTTCTAAAATACGCAAACTTTATCCAACCGATCCAGCAACGGAGAAGTAACGGCATTCGCTGCCACCGATATGCGTCGGTCACTGACAAGTACGTAAATATGTCCACAACCGATACAACGCAAATGCTGCGCGTATCTATGACCAAACAACTGGTCTAACATCGTGTCGTGTAAAAATCTTCAAAGGCGGACGCCGCTTTAAATAAATAAATAAATTAAGGAAAGGAAAAGAACTGGTGATTAAACCTCGGGTTCTTGCACTTGCTTCACGAATCCTCGGTCTGTTCAATCTTCAAGCGCACGGCTGCTGTTCGAACAATGGCAGCGAGAAAATTCGAGGATATAATTTGAACATCGCAAACCACGGTCTGATAGAAAAAGCTTCGACGAACGAAGCGACGTGATTTTAAAGAAACAAAAATCTCTCTAACCGAACACGCGCGTTCGTTCCTCGAAGTAAAACCGTGGGTCGCTGGGTCCCATAATGAGAACCGACGGTTAAATGGAGTTTTGCGAGTTAATTTGTGAGATAATTTTCGAATTGCGAAAGAAAAGTCTATATAACTTGGAAATTGACTGTGCAGTTCGCCCACGCTGCGGATTAAATCGGAAATGTCATTTTGGTGAACGATAGCGATGGCGTGTAAAATCGCTGAGAGTGATTTATCATAGCGATCGTTGAATTACGATATCACGGCCGTGATCCGACTTCATTCGCGGCCGTGACCGTCATTTTTTATCTTGAGCGGATTTGCTCGTCCCGATGGTAACTTTTAATGCCGCGTAGCTGGCGCCAATTTTCCCGCTAATTTCACCGCGCCTCCGCCCAACAACAACAACTTCTCGCCGAACTTTCCTCCTCCGCCACGTTCGGCTCTCCGTCTGCCGCGTTCTCCTATTTTTCTCGCGGCAGCGCGCTTCCTCCTTTCCTCTTGCTTCTTTTTTCCGCCGCCAGAGAGATGCCCTTTGTCTATTTGCCGATTCAATGCCACCGGCAGCAGGTGGGCTCGCTTGATAGATGGCGCGTTGTTGGAATCCCCGGTGTCGCACACACACACACACGCACGCGGCCGCGTGCACCGACGAACGCGCTGCCACGTACACGAGCGAAAACGAGCTCTGGGTCAAGATCGGCCGAGTACGTAAATCAACTTTCCACTTCCAGCGTACTTCCTCGTGCGCTACGTCGCGCGGCCACCTCCGCCCGCCCCTTTCGCCCTCTTTCGTCCTTTTTCCGCCCCCTTCTGCCCCGCCGTGCTCTCGCTCTCTCCGCCGCCTTTGTTTTCGGAAGCCCTCCCCCACTCGCCGCCGCTCCAGCCACCGGAGGTCTCTGTATGCTTTGGCACAGACGCAATTCCCCCGTGTTTCAACGACCGACCACCGCTCCAGCTCTTTTTAACGCGCGCCGGATATCGAGGAATTGCGCGGCGCGCTCTCTGTCGCGAGCCTCGGCCCGCTCGATGCCTCTCGTTGCATTCTCGCGCTAATTTCACGCGCTTCTTTCGAAACGAAGCCACGAGTTTCGCGCGGACCACGTGGCGCCAAGTTCGTCTCGCGGCCGCCGAGCACAAGCCCAGCTGCGAACCTTTTCACGCGCGTGACAGCCAAGCTGCTCTCGAGGAAACCGCTTCCTGGCCTAATTTTCCGGCTCGAGCTTCGTCGCCAGTTTCCACGGTGTCGGCGAGATTGGAGCCGCTGAAGGGTCGAACGTCTGCGGACCAGAGACGAACCGCGCGGCCAAAAGAAATTCTGCAGCGCTGAACGAAAGCTAATCGGCTGAGCCAGCTTGCCGGTGCCAGTCGGGTGGAAATGGAAGCGGCTGACGATTTCCAGAAAAGCGGGAAACCGCGAAGGCGTCGATTAGCGAAAGAAGAGACTCGCGTGCGCTCGAAAGCATCCGCAATCCGCTGAAAATCCGCGAATAATTATAAATTGTAAATTATACAAATAATTACGGCTACAAGCTTTTATTCGTGAAACAACCCACTTTAAAAGAAACCGTTCCTGTAATTTCATGTTCTACTAACGCGAGACGAAACTGCGGACACGACGATCGAAGACTTCTCCTCTTTTCGAGTCCGAAAAGGCTGAAATTTTCTCTCAAAATCGTGTTTCTCGTGTTGTGAAAAAGAAATTGCACGGTATGTGTTATATACACGAGTTGTGGCTAAAAAATGGGACAAAGGTTTTGGTTCTGAGAAATCGGCGATTCCGCTGTTGCATCAGGAATAATAAATACAGCTTGAAACGTACGAGGAATCTGAGAAATGCGCTGCATTAATGAAAACAAACATGCTGGATAAATCGCTCTTTCATAGCATTAATGATTTATGTAAAATTATTCACACTGTTTACTAATGTGCTCTCATAACAGCTATCCATCTAGTTATAAAGATTCATTGGTCGTAACGAATTATTTAACGTTATTTTATGCCGATAGCTACGTAATTTATTATGTCGCTGTTTCCTATTTTTTTACTACGAATTCGCGGCAAACTCTGCAAGCTTCGTGCAGCGCTATAAATATCGCGATCGTAATAGAAATTACTTGTCCCGGATATAAGTAGGAGAAAGATGTTACTACACAAGCGCGTGTCGTGCATTAAATAATACTAACAACAAGTATAGAACGTAGAAAGGGACCGGCAATGAACTTGCGCCGCTTGCTACGATAGAAAGCAAGAGTAGCTATTATGCTTCGACCTCAAAGATCGCCCGATGTCACGCCACTACACTTTTATGCGTTGGCAAGTTGGAAAGAAAAAACAACAAGTACCGAACAAGAATCTGATATGAAAAATTCATCGCGTATCTCTTTCTCTACCGTTTCAGCCATTTACAACTTTGTTTCCGCCTGCACGTTCCAATTTCCCTTCCGCTTTATCCCAACATTTCTAATTTCTCCGCAACGTCGGTCACTGTCGCTGGAAAAATACGATTGAAAGGATAAATCGATGCAAATGGTAGAATAAATTCGATGGATCAACAGCGCCAGTCCTCTTCTATCCATAACGATAGTAAGCAGTTGAAAATTAAATTGATTTCCCCGCTTGTTATGAAATAATTATTGTAACAATAATCGCGAGTCTCGCTTTGTACCTGCTCCGTAGCTTGTTCACGATGCCTCTGTATTTATATAACGTCTTTTCTCGTATCCGTAACACATTCGTAACGCCTGAACACTCCACATAGCGTGCATCTAATTTCATCTTAACGTAACTTACGATCTAGTTACCGCGAGACGTTTTACGCCTACCAACATTAGGCTGACAAAAAGATCAGTCGACTGTGCGTCACCTTCATGCAGCAATAAATTTCATTAACGTTAGATTACGTCGATGTTTTCGCTACGCTAAAAACGCAACATCGTAAAAATGTGCTGACGATGCCGGCAATCGTAATAAAGTTTGCCCTATGACAGTCATAAAAATACGTACGTCTGACTAAATTTATCACAGTCACTCGCGTCTAATTTCATCTTAGCATAATTTACAAAACAGTAACTCGTCTTTATGCAACGAGAAATTTCATTAGCATCCGCGTACGTCCATGTTCTTGCCTTGATATATTTCAACTGTAAATGTAAAGTAGGCGAACGCTGTGAAATTTCCAATCGCAGCTACTCTACAGGGCCGCTCAAATAATCTGCCACTCGGTTCTTACTGCACAAAGGATATAACCTAAGAAACACGAAGATGGTACCCCGCTGAGGGTAGCCACCCACACGATAATCAAACAGCTACAAAATTTCACCAAATGTCCAAATTGGACAAGTTGTGAATGTAAATTATTAAATAAAAAAACAAAACAAAACAAAACTCGGTTCTTGCGGTACACCAATCTCGAGAAGACTAACCATCATTGATCATCAAACACTCTCACTTGTCCGACAGTTTACTCGCTGCCAAGCGATCGCCTGCGAACGTACAGAGCGCGAGTGAGGAATACTACGCGCTCAACGAATAATTTATTTTATAATGTTTTTCGTAAACAAACTGTAAACTCTAACGAAGACGATGAGAAACGAGAAAAGATGAAGACGACATAGGAAAAGCTAGCAAAACGTGGGTCGTCGTCTGCACCGTTTTGCACGTCGATGAGTTCGATGAGAATCCGCCTAAAGCCTACCATCTTCGCTAAATATACGACGCTGAAAAAGCGTGCATAATAAAAAGCTGCCGATAATAAGAATAATAATAAAGCGGGAACCGGTGCGAGTAAACGTTACTTTACGGCAGAAACAATTTGTCAGGAAGCGCGAGCCGCTGCCAGAGGCATCATCATCAGGTTACCCAGGTATTTATTAAAAAACGTTGGCCGCTGACGGCGCGTGGGCACGGAAGGAAGGCCGCGGGGCAAGCGCCTCCGTGCGAGTAATTTTTCACGCGTACACACATAATCGATGCACATGCGTGGAGGGCGGCCCGGCTCCGGAACAGACGACGCCACGCTTGCGCCGGCATCTTCCAAATAGCTCGAGCCACTTTGGCTCGGTGTAACGTAGCGGCACGACGAAAACGTCGGATATGTTCCGCTTGTACGGGATGCCCTACTTGGAGGCTGATTTGCGAGCCAGCAATCCGCCGTGGAACCTTCTTTTCGTCTTTATACGTCGCGCGATTAACCCGCTCGTAAACAAAATAGCCAATCGTCCGTACGATTAGCCTGCGTAACGTGTTAGCCTGCGTTGTTGACTCGTGCGAGAAGTCTCTTTCGTTTTACGAGCAAATCATAGATGCGCCATGTGCAATCCTTTGTTTTGTGTTATTTTATCGAATTACGTAGGGTGTTCCGTCGCTTGAAAATTCGTTTCGTTCGACTGCGAAACGGAGCGTGTACGATCGAATGAAGTAATACGAAACAGAGGATTTTGCTTCCTTCTGAAGCGAAAGAAAGCTTCTTGAAGCTCGGCTCGATCGCCGCTTTAGGTTTCGATCATCCAACTTCATCGAGAAATGAATTTAATTGCATCAGATTGAGTGCGCGACAGACATGAAAGAGTACTGTGCGTTATCTTGGAATTAAAAAAATATTAATCGATATGTAAGATAAAAATCCGGTGGAAGAGATAGAGTAGCCTTCCGGTCACACAAGTGGACACACGCGTCATTCAAAATCGTTCGATTTCCCGTAATAAAATCCCTCCTGCGCACCTTCCGCCGTTCGCAAATTCGAAGCTACGCCGTGGCAAACGACCACGACACCGTGGAACGACGATACTAAGCGCAGAATTATCACGATCGACGACCGAACACGGTGGAAAACTATCGAAATTCCCAGCTACCTGAAAGCTGCTGTATGGCGCAGTTGGTGTCAAATTGGAATACGAAGATCGCCGCACTTGCTAGAAGATTTGAGAACTCTTTTTCCCGGCTTAAGCTGGAATTAGCAAATTTTATACCGCGAAACTATTCGCGCGTTAGGTCGGTTGACTAATGTACTTTGAAAAGAGTAACTGGAACTGGCGAAAATGTGCTTAAGGAACGGCGCACATCTGCAGTTTCCAGACTCGAATTCGAGAGCACGTTGTAGTACCCGAAGTACGGCATTCTTGCCATTATTGCGAAACCGGCAAGGGACGTAAATTTCATTGAAAATTCAGCGCAGCGTTAAGCGAGCAGGTTGACTGGAAACCGAAAGATAAATTAATCGGAAAAGAAAATCGCGATTTAGACGTTGCGTTAACGCAACGACGATGATTTTCGACTGGTCCAAGCGAAAAGCTACAAAGATACGTGAAATGCACGCTGTACGAAAAATATGTAAAACAACCGAAATATATAAAGCTCTTTATGACGTTTAACGGGTGAGACGAACCTCCGCGTAAGTTGCGCTTGTAAAAATATAAATTTGCATAAACATCTAGGATCTAGAAACGTCTTGGTCGCTTGGTTATTAATAGATGGCGGATATTTATGCGAATTTATATCTTTGCGAACACTTAACGTCGTCCCAAAGAAGTGGAACTTACGCGCAGCTTTGTTTTATCTACACAGTTAAAATAAATGGACAATTTGTAGAAATATTAATCGCGATTATTTACCAATTAACCTACGTGCTGCTAGCATGTATAACAGGTAAAACTTAAACGTGACACGCCAGCAGTAGTTTGGTACCTGCTACCTGTGCATTTATTTCTGTCCTCGAAGGTAGACGGACGATCATAATCATTAGGTTAATTGTAGGAAACGAGTAGTGAAAATTTTTCAATGCAGCTTCAAGTTTACTTAAAAAGGAATAAGTTTGTTCGATCAGGCGGTATTTATTTATTATTTTTATCATTTATTTGCGATCCGTGTCTGCCGGCTTTCGATGACTTCCGATTACATCTCCATTAATAATATCTTATCTTATCTTATCTACTAGTCGCACCACGAAACCTATCTTCCTATCCTTATAACTCCACTAAATTAGAATCAAAACGAAAAGTAAACTCACCGTTCGACTCGACTTGCATCTAAACATATTAAACATAAACATACGTGACACCTGTTCTTCTTGATATTCTAACGTTCCAATATTCTAACATACCCTCGTCGCACATATATTTCAATCAATCAACCTGTCCAAAACTGCTACAACGTCCGAACTCGAGCCACGTATCAGGCGATTGACGGATTCCATCGGAGGAAAAATGTCGCGTCTTGAGACAAGACGCAGCGATCGCAGGACGCTGACGAAGGAGAACACGTGTTCGGCGGGATCGATTTGATTCCACGACAAAAGACGTCATAATGAGTCTCATTTGGGAATCGATGCAACACGCTTTGTCCTATACTCGCCTTTTAATCAGTGGACGACACTGAAAATTCACTTGACGATTGGATCTTGTCGAAAGACACAGCGTTCTGCCACGACGAGGTGCCATCGGTCGGCTCGAAGTTACAGCAAGCAACGACAGCTACGTAGCTTAATGGAATAATTTGCTGTACTTTTTTCGGTAAACCGCGAGTACCATCGACAAATTTCTGATGATCGCGCGGCTGATCGATAGCTTCACGCTGCATGTGTCACGTTCGGCAGAAGGACCATCTTTCGGTAAATGCGTACGCGTCTGTTGACTGTGAGCGCGGGACGCGTTGTATATTTATATCGATAAAAAGGAAGGTTTATGAATATTGAATCGATGAAAATTGATGAAAAAGAAAATCGATGGAAATGGCCACTGGCAATTAGCGGGCGAGTTAGAGGAACGACGAGTACCTTGCTGCAACCACTCGCTGTATCTTCGCTCCAAATGAATTTCCGGTTGCATCGAGAAACTCGTGTGTATTCATTCGCGCGCGACTTTCGCGATAAACGCGCAAACAGCCACAACTAACCGCCCAAGGAGTTAACCATCCGCGCTTCGACCACTTACCTACGCACACATGCATCACGTTGACCACCGGATACGAAGGAACACGCACGGAACATGGAAATAAGCGCCTTCTAATCCTTATCATCCGGTGGCCCAGTTCCGGAAGCGGCTTACGTTCGCCGTTACGGAAAGCCAGAGGCGGGCCAGGATCCGCGCGTCAATTATCCGGGCCAGGCGCACGTGCGCGCGTGTACAACAGGCGAACGAAACGAGAAGAACACGTCGGACGTGGACGAGGATCGATCCTGCGACGCGTCGTTGGATCCAGTTTGCGATGATGGTTGGACGAGCACGAGGCGATACTCGGGCGCGTCGATCGCGCCAGAGGGAAAAGGAAACAAAAGCGCGTGGGCGTACGAAAAGCAAAACAACGGGCGGCTGAATGTCGCGGCAGCAGATGGGGCGGGGGACGTGGGTGGTTCGCGCTAGTATGCCGCCGCGGGGGAGGGATGAGGGCGAGGAAAAGCAGATTCAACAAGTAGAGGCGACAGCTGCTGATGAGACCGGCCGAGAGTGGCCAGACTTTTATCTCCTCATTTCACGCGTACGCGAGCTCCTCTCTCTCTTTGTCTATGCTTGTACAGGCCGCTGCAAAATACCCGCAGATTCTTGTTACGCGTTGCATCGCTGCTTCGCTTCTTCTTTATCGCGATGTCGCTTATAGCTCGTCCTCGATTTGTCAATTACATGCTGCCATTGGTCCGCGTTTTATTTCATCCTCCAAGACTGCTCCGCTTAGGTTCACGCGTGTAGATAATTAGGTTTATGTCGGATCGAGCGCAAGGTTCGTCCGGCTTCGTGGACAAATCGAAGGATCCGCTTCCTCCCTTACTTGTATTCTTTTCGATGACTTTTCACCACCTCTGGGCGTGCAATGGCTCACTCTACCGAGGAAGGGAAACGCTCCAGCCCATTTTCGCGCTCTTCCAAGGAAGGGAAAGTCTTATCGCTCAGGTAGTTTCGTAACGAGCGGAATGAGCGATAATCCGAACTCACGAGTCCGGCAGAATGCGGTAAATGGGGTACAACATCCCGTCCAAAGTGGAATGGACCAATTTTTGCCGTCTGACGATTCTCTTGACGAACCGTGTTCGAAGTACCACCGAAGCAACGAGAAACGAGCACTTCGCAAATATGTTTCTTTCACATTCTATGGTTGACTGTCAACTAATCACGCGAAGTTGCGTTCAGCGTGTCCTGCGTCCCTCAGATTCTTCCAGTCGTTTCTGCGTTGCTTCTTTCGCGCGATTAAACAGTCGTCTTGCACCGTCTTCAGTTTGCGTTGTTAATATCTCTTCCTCTGTTTCATTTCCCTTCGAATCCCTTCAAATCCCTTCAAGTTTCGATCGCATCCTTCGATCTTCTTATTTGTTCATATAAAGGATGTTCTAATAATATGTACTCTACACTTTCTTCTTTGTACCTGTTGCACGATGTGCATAATTCCTCTCTCTCTATTCTTTGCTTGTACCGTTCTTCTTCGTAGTAGAATGTCTTTTTTCCAGCTGGTCTCGGTCGAGCTATTGATCTTATTGCCTTCGGTATGTGGCGGATGTTTGAGCGGTGTAATATATGGAGAAATATCGAGGCAAAAATATTGGCCATCGCCGTAAACTTATGTCTATATCTGGATATTATATCGTGCTATATTTCTATATTCATTCTTATCGTGTTCTATGTCAATCACTATGCTTCATTCGATTCCACGTGAAGCTCAGTAAAAATCGGCTTCGCGTCAGAGGCAATTGCATCGATTAACAATCGCCTGTAATTAGTATCTCCAGAGACGTACGCTCTAAGAAGCCTCTGCTGTAAAATTTACGTTTTTCAAGTTGCTGCAAACATCGACACCTGTATGAAATCAACGTACAAGTATCTGTCATATATTTTGTGACACCCTGTACAGGTTTGTATGTGTGTGCGCGCGTGTGTTCTCATCTCACGTGTACCTCACCCTCTCACCTTTGCATTCGTAATATAATCTAATGGACTGTAGCTGCGTGGGTGTGTGCGCGGTGACATCGTGCAACGTGTGCAGAATCGTGCGCGTTTATTGGCAAGCGTGGCGACTGTATCGAGATTGCGACTCGAAGGCGGTTCGATACAACGTAAAGTCTTTCTGTTTGAGTTTTGACCGTTAGGCGGATGAGTTGTGTCGAGATTGTGGGAGGTTCAAGCGAATGGAAGTGCAGAGAGAAACTAGGGGAGATTGAATTTAATGAAACACGCGTCTGGTGTGGGACGATGGTGGTGTGTAGGTTTAGATCGGTCGCTGGGGGTTGCGCGGATCATATCGACATATTAAACCATGTCGATGGATTAATCGATTGTTAAAACTGGCGAGAGTCGCTCGGTCGATTCCATTTTTCTCCTAATTCGCCGCGACTAATCGTATTTGAAACCGCGTTACACGAATTATCGTGCGACCGAATATCAAACACGGTGTAATAAATGGGATTCTTATCGCGAGACTGTTGTTTAACATTAACAAAAGTGTAAGAAAAGTGAAAAAAGAAAGCACGACAGATCCTTTTGAAACGCTGAAACAACTGCAAAATCTCAGTCTGCGTTTTAGTGACAGCTGCCGAAGACCCAAGAGGAATAGCGTAGCTGGCAAACATCGTCAAACACCGTCAAAAAGAAGCACACGGGTCTGCCTCGAAAGCTGAATCAATCGCAAAATCTCAACAAAGTTGAAGTGACAAATTTCACAAAGCGAACCTAACCTAACCCAAAGCTCGATTCATCCTTGAAGCGGATCAAGTGTTAATTGGTCGCGTGGAAGAACGAGTCGAAGAATAAGAAGGTGATAAGGCGATAAAGATGAGAAGTGGAAGATAAGGAGCGCAGGCGGTGGATCATATCGGTCGCATTAAATTCTTGGAGAATCCTCAACAAAGCTAAATCCGCGAGTCTCACAAAGCAAACCAGACGCCAGCCGAACCTCCATTCACCCTCCAACCGGATCAAACGATAATTGCTGGCGCGGAAGAACGAATGGAAAAGTAGAAACGTGATAAGACGCCGATGAAGACGAAGAGCGGAGGATAGCTGGCGCGAGCGGAGGGTCATATCAACGGACAGCTCGCATTAACTTCTTCGGCAAGCCTCGACAAACTTAAACGCGCGAGTTTCACAAAGCAAACCTAACCTAACCTAACCTAACCTAACCGAAAGCTAATCCGTACCTAACCTATTGGGCCGCTTGAACCGCATCGAATGCTAATTGCTGGCGCGGAAAAAGGAATGGAAAAGTAGGAAGGCGATAAGACGCGGCGATAAAGACGAAGAGTGGAGCGTAACGAGCGCAGTCGAAGGATCATATTCACAGACAGGTCGCATTAACTTCTTCGAGAATCCGCAAGAAACACATTACCCGTGACATGATCCGATACAGAGAGGGCATGAATATTCACCGACGTGCACACGCACACATACGCGTCTCTGTTAACACGCGCGCGTGTTTCTGTTACCGCTCGCGCGTCTATTCCCATGTGCGCACACATGTCCGCGATAATCCATCCGGGCATACGTCCATAGATACGCACACGTACATAATGCAACATAGTACACCGCGTGTACAGGGGCGCACATTCACCTGCGCCGCCGTATATATCCGCGATTATTGGGGGTGAACGTGAGCGACCGCGCGCGCGCGCGCTCGAGTTTAATCCACCTAGACACGCGTCACAGGATATATACGCGGCGATATAATATGGCCGGGATGAGCAGAATCGTGCACAGGTGTGTGCATGCGGGCGTATGTTGCTCGTCTAGGCTACATCCAGATGCAGCTTGACAAAGATTCTCACAATTAGAAACGTTTGTACGAGGAACTTTTACGCCTTTCTACTTGTACGCACCCAGCTTCCAAAAGCTCGGTTTCACCTGTCAGAAATTGCAATCAGTGCATTACACTGGATGCATTTGCTCCGATAGTTCTGCTTCTTTCTCCTTGGTCCGTTAACCGAGTCGTTTCTTCCCTGCAAGCTTTCATAGTTGCAAGAGATTCGTCTGACCGAAGCACAAGTTGCTATCGACGACTCAACTTCAATTACATTTTTCACGTTCGTTCGTTTCATTTTCAATCACATTTTTATGCGTTTACACTTTCACGTGGACAGCTCGAAATGTGCACGTTGGACAGAGAAATTTGTTTCGTTCGTTGAAGATCGTAACCGGTCGTTTCATTCGGATGTTTGCTTTACCGTTTCACGTATTTTTGCATATCGTCGGTGCTTTTAACCAGCAAGTTTCGTAATTGGAAAGCTAAAGAATTAATTTATCGATAGCTTGCGCGCGTTTTCGGAAATGTATACCTTGGCGAACGTGAATAAAAAGTAGAGATTAGACAGTGATTTGTTTTCTGTATTAAGGATACTTAAAAAGTGAAGTAACTAAATGCATATAGGGTGTTGCAATATAGAAAAGACATATCAGATATGAGGCAGAAAGATATATCGTTGTTCTTGTTTCCTACACTTGCACGCTAATTATAATTAAACTTACGCGCCGTACAATCAATTTTCCGCCGCCTAAAAAAATACTTCACCACAGACGACAAGATGGGATGGGTGGAAATTAAAACGACAACATGTTTGACGATCGGTCAAAAATTTTCGCACATGCTATCGTCGTATACTATCGATAGATATGCACAAAGATAATAAGAAACGGCGAACAAATAAGCAGGTATAACGACGTAAAATTAGCTTTGTCCATACGTTTCAGGTATATTTTGTTCCAAACAGCGCCGCGTATTTGCCTAATATTTCGCTCTTCGCAGAGTCACAATAGTAATTTTGAACTAAATAGTATGTATCTCATGGGAATTATGGAAACGAGCGTGTCTTATTTGCATGCCTGTTACTCCATAATGCGTATACAGTGCCAATAATACGTCAACTACGCTAAAAAGTATCCAAGAACCGTATCATTTTCCCCGTCCCAGCTGGAAAAAAAAGAAGGAAGAAAAAGGAAGAAGAGGGAGCAGTTTCACCGAAACAAGCTGAATCACCTTGAGCGTCTCGATCAGGTTGATTCCCCTGCGAACTTGGAAAAACAATTGAAAAGCTGCGCGGCTAGAAACGTTGGCAACGTGATCGTACGTCGCTGCACACGGTTGCACACGTGGAAGGATAACGCAACCGATGGTGCACACGCCGATTATACGTGGCGACATAATGTAACGAGGAGACGCGAAGCGTCGCGTTGCTGTGCGCTGCAACTCGTTGCAGCGTGTTGCACGCGGACGTAGCGGCCGCCGCGTGCCTGGTGCATAGGAGAGAAGTGACGCCGGTGGAAAAGTTGGAATGCGACCGAGCGGGCAGCCTTGAGCTGGCCAGTAGTGCGAGTCAACCTCCCGTGTGCCTGAAGCCGGGTTCACACGTACTCGAATCGCACAACGGCCGGCCCTTTAGGAAATCGCGGTCATGCACGCCGAAGGAAACGTTTCTCCTTGGAGGGATCGACGTTCCTTCTCGTTACGTGCTAACGGTGTTCTTGAAACTAGTTCTTTCTTTCTAATTTCGCGTCCCAGGCGTTTAGAAATATCGGAAATGTCCGTTGAACGCGTTTGCAGCGCCTGGAAATATTTTAAAGATTCTTTTGGCGCGTTTACAGAAGCCGGAAATGTTTAAAAAATTTGTTTAGCACACTTAGAGCACCTGGAAATATTTCAAAGACCTGTTTAGCGCGTTTAGAGAAGCTGGAAATATTTAAAAAAATTTTTGGCGCATTTAGAGCACCTGGAGGTATTTCAAAGACTCGTTTAACGCGTTTTAAAGAAGCTGGGGAAAAAGTATTTGATCTGCTCTGAAACGTTGGCATGGAAATATTTGTCAAGTGTTGCACGTTATGGTAAACAAAGAATAGCGACGATGGTAGCGAAATGGAAGAGGAATAGTAGGAAGAAATAAGAATAGCAATAGGACTGTAAGCTAATGAAGATGATTTTGTAAAAGACTGAGTTTACATCTCAGCCGTGATACTGAAATAAAATACTCGTATCACTACTACCACCACCATTGTAACACCATAAAGATAATTGCACAATTATAAAAAGAAAAAGAGGGCAAAGGCAATACAAGACGGGGTAGAAGGACAGGAAGGTAGCGCAGCAAGGAGGAAAGAGACCGAAGGACAATAATGTGTAGGCATAAGTTGCAATAGTTTATAGTCATTAGTTACAGCGAATAGAGATAAGAATATGCTAAGCCGAAAGGCACGGACAAGAATGAATAATAATAATATAAAAACGAAGAGAAATATTCCAGCTTGAACATAGATGGTTGTAACACGATTAACTTACAATATATTACTGATTTAATTCTACTCTGTAAAGCATCGTTATTAAAACCATCTTACGCAGACAGGCCAAACAAAATGACGAAATCGTCTCTCTTCAATTAAGCCTCGCAACACGCAACACACATTTTCCCTATTCTCCATTCTTCGCAAATCGCGATTCCTCCTGCACCTCCATAAACCGTGTAAACTATAAAACAATACGAAAACTTCGAACCTCGTAATATTCCTTCAAACTGGATTTTCTATTCTCAGACCCAGTTACATTTAATCTGCGAAGAAACATCGTAGCGTGACGGGACTACGCATTAATAAACGTTATTTATTAAAAAAAAAAAAAAGAAAAGGGGGGAAAGGAACGAGGGTCGAATGAAAGGGAGAAAATAAAAAAGAGAAAAAGGGAAGAAAGAGAGGAGAGAATTTCTTTTTATTCGGTGGAAGCACGCGAAGCGCTGATGTCGCCGTCGCGGCGCGATCGAAGTCTCTTGGAAGCGTCGACGGGAAGAGATTGCGGTGCCGTGGAAGCACGGCGGGGCGGACGCCGGAAGAATTTGATCGATTCACCTGTCAGGTGAAAACGCAACGACCGCGAATAACGCGGTTGTATTTTCGCGACATGCCCTCTGTCGGCAGGTACGCCAATCGAGGGCTCTTAAGTTCGATCGATACTCTGTCGGTCGATCGTTTTCGAGTCCTCCTCCTCGTCCGTCAATCACGCTCGCGCGCGCAAAAAGAAGAACCGCGCGCGCTCGGCTCTTCGCCTGGCGACTTCCGGTCCGTCGACAAGCCGCCAGCCACGTGACGCGTCTTCCGAAGATGCAGCTGTCGTCGTCGATCGTCGCGCGGACTTTTACGATTTTTATGATCGTTCGTACGAAGACCTCGACGAAGAAATCGGTGGAACGCGGCTGTGGGAGAAATTTCGCTGGCCGAAATTTTGCCAACGCCATCGCGCCCTCGTGCGAAGCTCGCGCGCGTCGAAATTTCGCTTGCCGCGAAAGCTCTTCCGCTCGCAGAGATTTCGATAGGTCGACACTCCTCTGTCGCTATACTTGTAGAAAATAGCAAAATAGAAGATTGCAACGTTGCCCTGGAGGTTCGAGTTATCGAGCTTCCAGCTAAGAGCGTTGTGCTTCGTGACCGTCGCTTTTGCTTCGTTGTAGCATCGTTGTCGTTGTTATTGCAGCTTACCGAGCTTCGACAACCGCGTGTCGTCGTTACACCGTCGTTGACACGGCAATGCGCTTATCGATTTTTTATTTCGCGATTATACAGGCTGCCGGTTAAGAACTGGTTCGATTAATGGGTTAGCCGAACACGATACACAGCTGGTTACGCGTTAGAACGAGCCGATTGTTTCTACGGGCAACTTTGTCCGCCGGCTCGCACTCCGCAACATCGAACTATCCAGATCAAATATTGAATTTTCGAATCGTTTGCGCATAAAAGCCGGAAAATATGGCGTATCGTGTTTTTCAGCTGCACCCTCTCCCTATCTGATCGTACATGGCGTAATTTTAGTGGCAACTTGTTCGAATAATAATGGCGCTGAAATATCTGGCCACGATAATCAATTAGATGAAACGATATTGCGTTAATGCGTGTATAGGAATCGGCGCGACTTTCGATCGGCGAATATCGAAATTTCATACGGTCGCAGGCTGGATAAATATTAATAATTTCAAGTCGGATAAATATTTAGACGTAATTTCTATCAATTACACTTTAACGTGGCAAATTCGCCTTTCGTTGCACTTGCACAGCACGCGGCAGGTTTAAAATGAATCGCGCGTGTAAATCAGCTGAAAAATGATTAAACACAGGGCTTTCGCTATTCATATCGTTTTCATCGCTTTAAAATATGAATGTCCATTCATACGCGTTAAATAATAATTAAACGTTATTGAGGATCCTCGCTGGCCCTTCCAAATGAAACTCACCTCTAAGAAACGGCTCCCGTATCACGTGAATTCCTCTGTCCCGCTTATTTCTCATTTTCTTTCCTTCCTTACATTTATCTTTCAACTTTCCTCGCCGCGACCACACCACCCACGCGACACTATCTCTCCTTGGAATTCGTAAGTCGCCCTAACCCAGTGTTCAAGCGTTTCGAAGAGGTCGCAGCGGCCAACTGGTCGATGGATCGACGGTATATGATTTCATTACAATGACGAATACGAACTAGAAACGCGGATCGAGAAACAGAAGGTCGATCGATAACAAGATCGGCCACGAGCTTGCGTTGCGACAGCTTGCGAACAAATTGCAACGGTGCGACACTCGCGTAACGCGGCAGAACCGCGGCGTCTTAAACGAGCGCGTTAGACGCGGAAAATAATTAGACGTTTCAAAGTGCAGGGGACGAAGCGCTATTTTCTTTCTCGCTGTCCGCGGTACCGTCGCTGCACACGGTCGCCGCGTACACTCGAAAATACAGTCTTCCCCCCCGGGGACTGGACGTGTACGCTGGAATTACATTGCGGACGATGCATGAATTTAATAGTATTAAGTCTATTCCGCTTATTTTTGTGGTTTGCTGGCATCAGCTGTCCCAGCAGCGCTCGCAAAAATCCTACGTGCCCGTTGTAATACGCCGAAAAACAGTAAAATGATATCTTGCCCGCGCGTCTGTATTCCGCTTTCCAAAATGAGACTACGTTCTACATTGTTTTCTATGCGGTTTCTCCTTCCTTTTTTCTTTTCTTTTCTTTTTTCCTTTTCTTTTTCGCGTTACCGTCTTTGCCGTTTTCCTATACTTTGTTTTTTATATCAAGCGACGGGCAGGATGATAAATAAATTATTTACCGCAGGTTAGATTCTACCCGCTTTATCACGAGTTTGCACTCAGCTTCTTTTATCAATTAACTACGTTGTCCTGCGATCTCGATGTCATTCTTCAACAATATTCGATAATAATAACGCCGATAGAGTCATCACAGAGACGGGCATTGATCATCCGAACGCCTGCATTGGTCTGCTCTCGTGTTTGCCAATCTTGGATGGTCGATGCCCATCCGAAAAAGGTATAGAGACACGATACCTTACACGAAACAAACATATTAAAGAGATTGCAAGAGAGCGAAGGAAGACAGACAGCAGACAGAATCATCCGAAACTTCTTCTTTTTATTTTTATCCCGAGGCCCTTGCATTGTCGCTGCTTATATGCAGCTTTTCTATTATCCATCTTTGTAGTAACTTTGCCAATGTTATATGTTGACAGATATCGTGTCGGCGTCGTGGCAGAATAGCGTCAGGATCGTGAGACAAAAATGAGTAAATCGCTAGAAGAAGCTGAAGCGAGGTAATTGATTTACAAACATTCAGCGTAATTTTCCTAAATACGCGCGTTGCTTCGCTCCTAACTTATGGTATGATAATAAATTTCTGTAGGCTTTTATCCTCGAATCTTAGCTTACTCGTCAAGGAAACAGTAGTCATGACGCTGTTAACGATCCGATGTCAACCGCATTATCTTCGTCGATGGACAAAGTGCACCGACTTCTCTTGCTTCCTGAACGTTGCAATCGGCGTTCGTGGGAAATTCCACTCTTCCCTTGCTCTACATTGATCGAGCTGTGGACGTACGCTTCGAAGATGACTCGAACTCTCGGCTCTCTCTCTTTCCGCGTGTTGCGAAGTCGGCAAAACGCGGAGTCGTTTAACTTAAACGCATTTTCGCTGCCGCGGTGAACGCGCGTCTCGCCTCGTGTCGGTCTCGACCGAGCTGCAAATCTCCAGTCCGATGGAACGACGCGCGACAGCAACGACGAGCCGATTCCTCGCGGCAAAATAAGGAAAAATCGCGGAGTAAAATTTGCTCGTTCTGTTCTCGGTCTTCGAGCAGATCGGGTTCGCGAATTTGTCAAGTACGCCAGAACGTGGCTAATTGCGGACTGAGCGGCACCAAACGATCGACAGGAGGTGGCTGTACGCGTGAAGATAAGTGGAAAACGCGGAATAAGATTCTCCCGCGGGACGTTTCGTTCGCGAGAAAAATAAATCTGAAAATTTATAATACGCGCGTACCGGCTCTCATTTTTCTTGAAAGCGAAGCCCCTCAAACGGAAAAATGTTATTCCACATTTTCGACTTGTTTTCCCACTCAGAACAATCTCCTGTCCTGTTAATTATTCCCGCTCGGTCCAGAATTAGCCACGTTCCAGTGTACTCGATCAATTTTCCAGCTCGATTTCCTTCCAAAAAGTTAAGCCGAGGATGACACCAATTTCGTTCTATATTTTGTCCTCGTTTTTCCACAAGGGTTCGCGTCCTGCACGTTCTCTCGCGCCATCGCGCACACGTATGTGTGTTATTTGGCTGGCAAATTTCAAGTATTCGTCGCGGTTGAAACTCGTTGGATCTTGGCGATAATATTTGCAAATTGCACGGTGTTTAGAATTTAGCGCCCTTTGTCGGCCCTCTGTGAGAACTTTAGCCGCCACTGCACTCCAATTGATTTAATAATTCTTGTTTACCGGTTGCTCGTGCAACTTCTTGCCCCTCTCTGTTCGTTTCTTTGTTCATTTATCTTTCAATGGAGCGTACCAATTTTGTATTTCTTTTTTTTTTTTTTTCCTTTCTTCGTAGCCGAGTGTACCACCACGCAGCTTCTTCAATTTATCTAGACGCGCTCCTGGGAATTCCTGTTCGCTCGTGTCATACATCCCAGCTGAGTAATTCCAGCCATTTCTCTATATTATTCTATCTATATCGTTTGCTATATTTTAATTTCCATATCGCTCACCGTATCGTCTTCTCTGCTGTTCCCTAAATTTTCTACGTCGCCGCGCCAACTAGAGCGTCGCACAAAATACAAGCAAAATGGTCTTGTACCATCATGTTCCTCGTTTTTCGTGTAATAAACTCAAGGAAATTCGAGTGGGAAAATCTTTTCGACGAATGTTAGTCTACTGTGTTCTTTCGCAAAACGACAGCGGAGATTCGATGGAACGGAAGAAGAGAATTCCATGCAGACAGACAGAGAAACGAGGTAAATGAAAAGCATCGAAAAGGAAGGCTTCCGTTGGGAAGAACAGCGCAGCTGCAAACACGCATTTTTGCACTTGCGAGGAAAGATATTATCACGTTTATGTAGTTGACTTTGAACCATTCGTTTCCTTCCCTCTTCCACTTTCTTCCTCCCACTTATCGTTTACGACAAACACGCTAACTAACAACGCGAACACCCTGTATATGTTATTTACTCTCAGCTTAATGTTACTACATCGCGTGCCATTAAGAATCTGCAAAATTATAACGGGCGTTCCAAGAATACATACGCAACGATATGAAATGTTCAATGAAAAATGTATCTTGCCGCTAACCAAGTGAAATCGTTGGAAATACTCTTTCCATCGCTATCGTCTTGCGGTTGTATTGTTACTCCAGCTCATGTTCATCCATATACACGATATATTATTATTTCGTTACGCTATGTTCGCGTCTAACGTGTCTTATAAAGCTACGTTAACTGTCCGCAGGATAAGAAAATGTATAGCAGGAAGAGAGAACCTTCTCGCGGTAAACGACAAGTCCAAGTGCACGATAAATCATTATTATTATTATTATTATCGTCATAACAGTCATCGTCATACGTTCGACTATTTAAATAATTCGTTAGACATCGCCGAAATTTAATTCGCGACCCGAGTCCTTAAACGAGATTTCGCGATCGGACAGGTACGAACTTCTGTAGAATCGAAAAGGAATCTAATCTACCGGGTGGAACGATCAGGCAATCGATTTTTTATTTCCCATTACGATACCGCCACGCTCGTAATTTTCGTCGGCGCGATTTAAAGCGGACGCGATGCCGGTGGTCGATATAAGAATATCGAAGCGTGGCGTATTATCTCGGGTCGGAAGTTGGAGAGAGACAGAGTCGATATCGGATCGCTGTGCAATATTGAAATTAATCTTGATACTTGGCGAATAAAAACAGGCTATCGTAGAGTAAGGCGCTGTTGTATAACGCGTTGTTGCGCCTACAACGATATCGAAAACGTACGTCCGGCGTATTTGTCAACACGACATATTTTGTATCGGTGCATATCGAGGACGAAAAAAAAGAGATAGAGAGAGAGAGAGAAAATAAAAAAAAAAAGGAAAGGGGGAAAAATGTTTTACGAGCCGTAAATAAACGCAGGCCCGTAGCCGCGCTTTTCACTGTTTTGATTTTGATAAAACGAGCCCCCGAAAAATATTATAGATCTTTGATAACGCGTGCCGTGTCTGCTGTACGTAGAGAAGCAAAAAATGATGGCCAATAAACGTTCTAGTCTCATCTTGCAACGTGGATAAATCGTGCGAAACATTGAATAATGTGATATCGCCATTTTCCTTCCCCGTTTTTCTCTTTCTCTTTTTCACCGATGCAAATTAGCACGCGCAGAAGCGCGATTATTACAATTTTTAATCTCTTCGATTCACCGCGAACGTCGCCAACGAACGATTATGCGCGTGTAACGGCGAATAGTCGGTTTCTTTCATTCTACGATTATTTATTCTTTTCGTATAAACAGCGTTCGATAGTTTCGATTATTTGACCAAAGTGACTTTTTCTTTTCACGTTTGTATCGCGCTTTTTCGACTGTCTCGTCCTACGTGGCCTGGCAACTATTTATTTGGAAATAAACAATGCGTGCTCCACGTGCAAACGTGCCTATTTTTGTCTGTTCACGTCATCGCCAAAGAAGAAGAGTTACCGAAATACTTGGGTGGGAGGATGAGGTGGAAGGACAGAAAGACATTAGCAAGATTCAGATGTGGAAACGAGACCAAAGCGAGGAAATACTGGAAAGAAGAGAAAGAGAAAGGATGCAGGCTATGCAAAAGGGAAGAAGAAGACCCGAGACGCGTAATAGAAGAGTGCGAAATAACGGGAGGACCAAAGGACAAGGAAAAAATACTAAACGAGACTGGAGAAGAAAAGAACCAACGGAATTAAAAACGATAATGGAGAAGAGAAAGGCAACACAAGACGGGGAGGAAAGACAATAAGGAAGCGCAGCAAGGAGGCAGAAGCCCAAAAGTTGCCATAGTTTTAGAGACAGTATAATTAAGGCAGTGCAATGTAATAGGGTGGATAAGAGGGGGAGGTAGAAATAGGTAAACGAGATGTAAAACCGAAAGCTCGTCCAAAACCGAAAGACACGGACTAAACGATAATGAATAATAAATAATGTCTGTTCACGTCTGTAGTATGGGCTGGTAGAATGACACGCGAGGCGTACAAAAATAGGATAAACAATAATATAGGAAATAAATAGACAAAGTGACACGAACATAGAAAATGTTAATTTATAAACAAATAATATGCGCCTCGCGTGAAAATGTTCCTATTTATATGCTCACCCCCTGTATGCAGTAGAATGTACATACGTGGCATGGGCTAAGAGAAAGATATAGAAAACGTAGGAGAATAGTGGAGGATATAACATAGAAAATAATAGGAAAGATAGAAAATGTGAATTTAGAAGTAAATAATACATATTTCGTATGAAAATGCTGCTGTCTGTATGCTCACCTCTGTATGTAGCAGAACGTACGTATATAACGTGGGCTAATAGAATGATACAGAAAATACAGAAGAAAAGTATAGACAATCATATAGGGAATAAACAAACGAAATGATGGCAACATGAAAACTGTTAGTCGGGAAACAAATAACACGTACCTCGCGCAAATTATATTTTCACCGCGGTACACGCAAAATATAGAAAAAGTGGCGTACGAAATAACATAACAAATTGTGAATTTGAATTTAGAAATAAAATATACCGCGCGTCTCGTGTGAAAATATCCCCGTGTGATAAAATTATATTTAACAATAACTTGACAATAAACTGTGCTTGAGCCAACTAGAACGATGTACAAAGCGTAGACAAACGATATTAAAAAATGATACACCAAGTAACTAAGTAAAATTAGAGAAACAGGGAAATTACGTTGACTTGGGAACCAACGATACGTATTTGACGCGACTGATATTTCCACCGATTTTCCTGCCTACAAATGATAATTCTTTTGCTCGGCCTCTTGCTTCCTCCATCCATCCCGCCAGTCGCCAGAGAAAAGAAAATGTAACTGTAATAGAAACAGATCGCGCTATTAAAAGATTATACGTCTGGTAGATTGATGAGCTTCTCTTGCCCAAGCTGAAAGTGATTGTGCAATTAAGGTTCGTAGGGGTGTTGGCGGCAATCCCATACGCGTGTTAATGGGCTTCTGCTAAACAACCGAAAGGAGGCTCTCGATACGATCGCTTGGGCCCTGATAAACGGGTAAACAAGTAGGTAATGTCGACAGTAGTATCGGCTCGGTGTGTGGTCAGACGCACGCGTGACTGCAGTTGCATCGTGTTGCGCTAATTCGATGCGAGTAGAAATTGATCTCGGCGACTCTCGTTGATCGATCGCGCGACTAGAAAAATCCCTAGTGTTCTTTGATCTGTGACCAGCGACCGTATCATCCGCCACAGGGAAATTAACATTCGCCACGTATCATAGTCGTGCAACGAAAGAGGAGATATGTTTACGTGCGATCGACGTAACGGCAAAGATGCAGAAGGAAAGATAATAATAATCTTTCGGCTGCAGTGGTATTTCCTCGTTGTGTGAATCCGACTTTCGTCCATCGCGATCTTCAAATTAGACGATCGTTCGCCCTGATAATTCTACTTATTTCTGTTTCACGTTGCGCTTGTTCACTCACTATTTGCTTATAATTAACTGTCTATCGATACCGCTTATTAAGTACCTAACGCGTATTATTATATCGTAGATAATTTGTATCAGATGTTGATTCGTGTGTCTTGACTACTATAGTAATAACTACGTATTGACAAATATATAGTACGTGTTGGTATAAATGAATCAGAAATCTTTAAACATTACACGCTATGTAATACACGGTCGAATTGTCTTTTATTGTTTTGTGGGTTCTTTTGTTCTATATTTGAACTTGACGAAGTAGAACGTATTTGGATTAAGACAGCACGTAAACGTACCAAAATTGGACGGCAATGCTTTTGAATTGGTAGAACGCGGCGTTGTTCGCCAACTATTCGCTTGCAGAGTTATAATTCTATGCTTGTTGATACTTTTCAATGCCGCGGTATCTGTAAAATCTGCTTTTATCTGTGAAAAACTCGGCCAGTTAATTGATCGCGGTTTAGAATTCAATCGGAGATTAAAAGTAGCAATAGTTATGCAATCGTGCGATAGAAGAGTTCAATATATGATAATAATAATATAACAAGTATCGTTGAGAGAGAATCCTCTCTGATCATAATCATTTTTTCTGTCGATCAACAACGATTTGTCAATTTCGATATACAAATACGTCTGACGAAATCTCATCAACATGAATTATGCGCGCGTATATAGCAGACGGATGTTTTCGAAACAAATCCGCGTTGATTGTGATCATCTGGCGTGTCTCGAATGATTTTTCATTTTCGAACGAACCTCAACCTGTCTCGCGTGTTACATAAAGCAATAAAAAAAAAAAAAAAATGTCTACGGAATAGAAATAATGAAACATCATTAACACTAAATAAACCGAGCGAACGTTTTCGAAGCGAATTTCCTTCGATCGTAATTATTTTCCCATTCGTTTCAAATATACTCTGGGGAATAAATGTTTTTCGTATATAGGGCGATTAAAAACA